>NW_026555342.1:28586927-28893221 GCF_029017545.1 Prosopis cineraria | reverse complement strand
GAATGTTATCTTTAATACACATGTGAATTTATGCAGCATATTATATATATATGAATATTGGAGAGCTAGCTGGGACAAGATTGATTTATCTCATTCAAATAATGACAGACATAAGGAATGTCTACCTGCATGTTGGAATACATTTCCAATCCTGTGTATCAAATTTATTTACAAATTTCAGGTTTTGCTTATTTTAATCTAAAATTATCTCACTCCAATATAATTTTCAAAAATTTAAAACAATATCAACAACAACAAAAGGGAAAACATGCCTTTTGGTCCCTGCATTTTGCTCGTATTTTGCTATAAGTCTCTATACTTTTTTCAGTGTTTTGGATCCCTACACTTTCATTTTCTAGTGCTTCACATTCATCCAAGGTTCCTACACTTTGTTCATTTTGTTCATTTAGGAACCTATAACACTAAAAAATGAAAATGTAAGGACTCAAAACACTGAAAAAAAGTGCATGGACCTATGGCAAAACAAGAGCAAAGTATAAGGACCAAAATGTTGTTTTTTAGAAAAAAAATCAACATTTAAGAAAATGGAATACTTACCTTGAAATGTTTCAAAAGGTTCATGTTTCCAATCAACATTATTCTTAGGAGAATTACAAATAGATCTCACATAAGAAAATTAATTACTGCAAGGTCTATTGACAATTGAACTAAACTGCATTGACAACTGATTGTATTGTCAAGGTAGTTTTATTCAACTATCAATAAATTTTACAGTAATTAATTTCTTTGTGTAAGGCTTCAATGTAATTCTCCCTTATTCTTAAGGAGATATTCAATATTTTTTTTCAACTTGATTTTGATTTTTAGGTCTTCCAAAAGCTCAAAAAGTTTGACATCATCTTTTGCACGCACACACACACATATCACTTACTAACACTCTTTTAGGGGTGATCTAAGGCTGACTAGATTTAGTGAAAAAAGAAAAAGCTCCGATAAGTTTTTTTTTTTTTTATAGAAGTACCAGGTGTTATAGTTTTCAAGAATGAAAAATTTGTCTTCACGATAATTTTTCTTTTCAATATTTCCTTTTATATGAATGATGTTTGAATTGATAGAACATTTCAATCGAGGAATCCAACTCATGTTATATTAAAAAAAGTGAGACTATGCTATTATATATTGAGCTTGGGCACTTCTCCCTCTTTAATTTACTACAACTAACTAGATTTATCCTCCGGCGAGATCAATGCAAGGGGCCAAGGGTGCGTTGTTAGATTTTTTTTAAAAAAATTTAATTAAATAATAAATGTATATTATTTTAAATTTTTATAAGAGAATTTTAGATAAGTACTTTTGGTCTCATTTATATATCAAATTTTCAATAAGTCAATAGAAGTAATTTTTAGCAACTGTACACTTAATATCAATAATATTACAATATAGCCCACTATGTAGCTTATTTTGTTAGCATATTAACACACTCTTCGTTATCTCATAAAATTATTTTTGAATAATCATTATCCTTATAAATAATTTTTATCACATTTATGTCTCATTATATCTAATGACCACGAGACTCATTAACAAAACAAAAAAAAAATTGAGAGCAAAAAATAAAACAGAATACGAATTAATGTAGGCTAATTAGTTATTAATTATCATGAATAAAAAAAATATCAAGTCATACATTATTATAGAAGTTATAGAAAATTTAAATATTAATGCTAAACATAGAAATGTAAAAAAAAACATATCACTGCATTTTAAAAAAAAATTTAGACCTCGCTATTACTATTCATTTCACTGTTTTATGAATAGTAAAAATTATATTTACTACTTATAAGATGTTTTAAGTGGTAGCATCTTTGTAATATCATTTTTTGGCATTACCACAAGTTTAATGTTGGGTTGGCAGGAAGTTCCCCGCAATGAGTATATGAGAGGTTCTTAATTTTACATGGTCACATTTTCAGATATTAGTGCATCAAAGGAAATTAAAGAATCAATCCAAGAGCTAGTCATGCATGCATGCTTCCCCTTCAAAGGTATTTGCAAATGAATTTGGAGTAAGTTTCATCAATGTTCCACTTTGTCTACGATCACATCTATGCCATGGAGAAGATGAGAAGAATGTTATCCAGCCCTATTTTCACTGTCTTCAAAGGTTTCTCCAACTGGTATTTTTATTGATGAATTTGATAGCTTGTTTCGGCTGCAGGAAAGATATGGAGATAAGGACGCTACAAGGAGGCCATTAATTCATGATTCAATGGAATGGTCTATTTGTTAGGATGGTTGTTCTTGATCAATCAAGTTCGTACACTAACTATGAAAATAATTGCAAAAAAATCCATAAACTTAAATATAACTCCATATTAATTAAGAAGAATAGAAGAAATTGAATGTGGAAGTGTATATGAATCCATTGCATTAATTTGGTATTCGATCTTACAAATGGGAGTGTTTTCTGGATAGTTACTAGATAGTATTTATGAATGTTTCTAAGAAGGGGACTAGAGAATGTTCCAACTCACCCACCAACCCAATAACTTTGGCCCCTATTTATAAACTCAAGTTTGTGATATTTATGATTTAGCCCTCAACAAATTATAAATATCACTTCAGTTTCTATACATTAATTCATGACAATTATATCCCTTTAAGCTTTTAAACTTTTTTCAAATATATCGCTTTATTTAGGCTTAATTAAAAATAATGACCTCACATTTTTTATATTTATATATGTGTTCTCATATGTTGAATTTTATTCCAACATTACAAAATAAGATGGGAGAATTTGTGCATTGTTGTTGTGTATTGACCTATTAGGAAGCTAATCAAGCTGTAGAAATTGAAGGATATGGTAATGTCATTGAGTGAAATTGACTTTGTTGACTTGTAACATCATCTCAATGTGCCGTCTCAACTTAAGCATAAATTTTATCATATTTGATGAAAAGGTTAAGGAGGACAAAGAAGAGCAAGTAATTACCTTGAGGCCTATAAACATATGGAAGACATGATTCTAGGCATGATCATATATATGCAGAGTATGGTTTTACTTGATTTAGGTGGTTCATGAGAATTCAGTGACTAATATTTGACGTTTGTGTAAAACAATGTGGGGGTTGATAATGCTTTTCTTGTGTTATTAAAATTTCCATTAGATAGCATTGGGATTGATGAATTTGAATTTGAATTTTAGATTTAAAATCTCACATTTAAAATTCATAAATTTAAAATTATTTGATTGGATAAGTTAAACAAATTTCAAACAAAGAAAAATAGACGAGCAAAGATTTGAAGCTAAAATGGATGATTAAAATTGAGGAGCTTACTTTTGTATTTTTAATCAATAAGAGATGAGAAAAGAAAATGAGAGAAGATATGAAAGTAATAGAGGCACCAATAATAAAAATATAAAGAAAAAAAGGAAGTAATTGAAATTATATTTCAAATAACTATAATATATAAGAAATTTAAAATTACAAAAAAGTTGTAATAAAATATGGATTTGAAACAAATCCAAATTTACATACTTTTTTGCATCTACATGCAGATTTGGTTCAAATTTAAATTCCCATGCATCCAAATGCAAGACCTTAGTATTCTAAGATTTCAATAAACAAAGTCCTTATAGTGTCGAATAATTTTTGTTTTGGCCAAAAGGGGGAAATATTTCATTAAACAAGAAGCCATTAGTGTAGAAGAATTTAAATATTACATTTTATCGTATCACATATTAATGTATTGTCAGCATCTTTGGAAAAAGTTTAATCACCTTTTCTCATTCTGAAGAAGTAGTTATGTGGGAGCTCACTAAGCAATGGAACAAGCTTATGGAGAATGAGGTTTCAGGTGAAAATAACAAATTTAATGTGTATTTCACGTTTTTTGACTTTGTATCATCTGAATAACTTCCATTTAGCATAAAAATGTCATTTTGAGCCTATACTATATTCCAAGATGCTACTGAAGACTCATAATAACAGTAAGTAAGCGAAAGAGTTATTATCTTTGGGTTTTTTGTTGTCTGAGTTTTTGGACATATAATTCTATAGCTTAGACTTGTTTGGATCCAAATTATAACACCATGTTTCTGAAACTGTTTCAATCACGGAGCATATTTGTGCATCATAGTACACATACTATAATATAGCATCTTTGAGTCAATTACATATCCATGAAAAGTTTACAATCAAAATAGAAACCATCCACTTTGTTTACGTCATAGCTATTAACCTTTTCAGTTATGTAATTGTGGAATTTATTTATTAGCCCAAAGTACGTTGGCATGAATCTTTCATCAATTTATTCAATGTATTGGCTTCTCATGGATTGAGATTTATATGTTCAAATAATATTTTTAACATGCCCATTTTATGAGTTCCACCATGATATTAAAATATACTCTATTTATATTTGGTTTTTGGAATGAAAAACAAAACTAAACCAAGCAATGTTGTAGGATCACGTGTTTTTTGCATTCACAATTAAATAATAATGTTATGCTGTGAGGAATTTTGTTATTATTATTTTATAGGTTATGTGTAAATAGATTAAACTTTTAACCTTTAAGCAGTGCTCAGAAGCTAATTGTTGCAAAGGTGTATCAGAGACTACCTGGTTATTAGTTGAATTTTTGTTCTATGGGTTAGTAGTTGAATTTTGACTCTCTAAAGGCTTACTAAGATCAAGATATGCCTTCGAGTTCAAACAGAGATATTTACATATAGCCCACTAATAAAGAATTTTGAATCCATGACCTTGTGAATTATGGTTTAAATCCTAACCAATTCATCCAACTTTTATTAATAACTAATATATTAATTAAATAGGGGCATGGTGGTATATTGAATAAATAGTCCATTTGTACCTTATTAAAAAAATGAAAATTGATTAATTAATTAATTAAGAGGGGTTGGAATAGTCTGACGCAAGCAGAGAGAAATGAAGATGAAGGGATAGAGCGTGATGAAGGGAAGGGATTGCTGGTATTTGAGATGCTCATGTTTGTCAAGCTAGTACCTCTCTTGCGGTGCTTTCATTCCTTCCCATGATGCATGGATATAAAATAATCATAAATACTATTCTTAATTAATTTGATAAAAATTCATTTTTGACATATCATTATTGATATTATGTGAGACATTGACTTAAAAGGATTTATATATGCATCACAAAATTTAAAAAAAAAGCAAATCTTAATTTTTAAATGTACTCTTTCTCCATATAATTTATTTAAAAAGGTTAAAGACTAAATTTTTTTAGGAGAGATGGGCACCCTTAACTAAATGGTAAGGAAATATCCCCCCTAAATTATTTATGGGAAAAATTGTCTATCAGTTAGAGACCCACACTACCCAAAAAAATAAAAAAAAATAAAAAAGAATTTCAATGGCAATTTTCAGTGGCAAATTTTTAGGGGAACAATCTATGGCGACAAAAATAGTCGCCACTAAAAAAGTGACTTTCTACCATGACTATATATAGCTACCATTTACTATCAAATTTTCAACGGTAATAAGTGCATGTGGCTGTTGAAGGTCTAAGTTTCAGTGGCAACATATAAGTCGTCGCTGAAAGTTCACAATCAATAGCAACTTTTTAGAGTCACTTGTTAGAGTTATTGACAAACATAAAACCTTTGGCAATGACTTTAAATGTCGCTGAAGGTTTGATTTTTGTATTATCACCATAATTTTTTATTTTTTTATTTAATCTAATATTTAACATTTTAAGATGTTAATTTTGTTGTATTATTGTAATTTTATAATGAATATATAAAACAATATAATGAGCTTTCATTTAATATATTTTATGGTTAAATTGTAACTTTGAAATAATAAAATTATTTTAAGATAAGGTTAATGTACTATTTAATGCTAATGAGCAAGACTAAAGAATTAAGGCAAACCATATTATTTTACATCAATTTTTTTATCAAGTAATGTTTGGTTTGATTTGGTCCAACTATTTAAGCTAAGTTGGTTAATTGGTTTGGTCAAATTATTAAAATTTTAAAATATATATGATGAATATTACAATTTTATAAAAAAATTAAATTGATATATATATATATATATGATGAAAATTTAATAACAATATTTGGCATACATAGAATAATCTTAATTAATATTATATGAAAATTAATAATGAAAAACTTTTATATTAATTCAAATGATCAATTTTAATTTATATGTTTTTTAAATAATTTGTTTAAAATAAAAAATACTTATAAGTATATTAAAATTAAGTATAATTCTTTTTTATTAATGAAAAGTTAATGTTAATCAGAAAAAAATACTTTAATGTTCAAAAAATTATATATTTTTAAAAAGTGCAGGAGAATTATATAGTTTATAATGTGTTTGTGTGTGTGTGTTTTTTTTAAATATAATACGTATATTACATAATATTGTTGGAAGCAAGAAAGTAAGGAATGGGTCACAGCTGGATGGGGGGCAAAACCAAAGTGAAAATTAATGGGAAGGAGTTTTGTGGACCAATTACATTTAGTGTGGAATAAAAACTTGATGTTCTTCCCCTAGCGTAAAGAAAATGGCACTACCTTGATCGGTTAATAGAATAAAAATAATTTTTGTCTGTTTACTTTAGTCATTTCATTGATAATATGGAGGTTCAATGAATTAGAATGATTTCTTGTCTTCTTACACAGCTCATTAATATGGCCAAAGAGAATAATACATCATGAATGGTGGCATTCATATTTTATACATAATTTTCCTAGTCAAGACAATTCATATACCTATATTATGGAGAGAAAAAAAAACACTACACAATGATGTAGATTTTTTTTGTTAGAATCTGACTATGACACACATTATTGTTGAACATTTCTTAGAATAAATTTGATTTTATAATCAAATAGTATTGTATTTCTATGTCAAGTAAACTAACATGCATTTGTTGAAATTAGAATGGTCTATATCATGTCAACGTTTGAGTGTCTTATAGCTTTAGAGATAACAGCTCTCCCATTGGTCATGGGTTCAAATTCACACTAAGAAAGGAGAAGAATGATCTATATCATGTATTGTACTATTGAGGGAGGAAAAAGAAAAGAATTTTATTTCACATACGAACTAATAAAAATAAATAAATAAATATTTAAAATATTTAATCTAAATATATTATGTCATTGAGGTTATGGGGCTATAGTAAGTAGGGCCTTTTTTTTTCAGTTTAAAAAAAGGGTAAAACTAGAAACATGATGATAGAATTATCAATCAAATTTTAAAAGTTATAAACTAACTTTTTGTACAATTATATGTATGTGTGAGTTTATATATCAATAAAACAAAATAAAAATTACAATACTGCGAGTGTTGATATATATGTTTAAGAGATACATTTGGATTAAGAATGTTAGATTTGGTCGGCTTATGCTTTTGATACCTAACGTACAATGTCATTTTTTTTTTGTATTTGAGGAGATATTACAGTGGGGAAGTTAAAAAAAAAAAACTGAGAGAGACTTATGCAATATATAGTTTATAAGAAGTTATATTACTTAATTTACATGTATTTTTAACATCAATTAAGTGGTATTTTTTCTTTGAGCCAAATAAAATATTTGGAAGCAGTTTTACAAGAGGAGATATTTAAGAAGCAATTTCTTATGAAGTGAAGTGTGACTTGAAGTATATTCAAGAGTCAAGCATGCCATGTGTCAATAAATGAGTGATAGAAAGATATAATACATCCAATCAAATTAAGACTAGAGACTTCTGCATGTATATGTTTATGAAGGCACAATGTATCCATACAACTTATAAGCTTCCTCTTACTGGCCTTCTTTGGGGGCATTCTCTATGGCCTACAAGATTGACCATAAATGAAATAATGCAATGAAAATCATTGAAAATGTGGTCCAAGATGTGAAATTATATTTCAAAAGCAACAAATCTTCTCATCTTTAACATACTATTGGGGTTAATCTATGACCTATAAAATATAGTGGTAAGGAAAATATGGTCCTCGATGTGATAATGGACCACTATCAAAGATAAATTTTCTTCTCATCACTAACGTAATTTTCTTTCTCTTTCATCACACCAACTTCTTTTAGGAGATAAATTTTAATCTTTAAAAAGTCAAGAACACTATACGCATATACTTTTGAGGTGAATGGATGAGTCATTTTTATTAAAAGGGGCAGAGTCGCAATAAATTTTGCAAAATTCATAATTATTTAATTGTTTTAAACTTTACTTTTCGTTTCTGAACTATATATTTTGTTTCCATTTATTGCTTTAGTTTTAAGTCATTATATTAAATAAAAGCGATAATTATGGTGATATTTAAACTTTTATAAAGATGATAAATATGATGATAAATTAATGACTGTACTTCATAAGAATAGAGGAGTAATAAACGTATAAACAATTTATTTTATAATAGTATAACCATTAAAACATCGCTACCTGTCCATTTTACAAACTGTTAAAAAATGTTGATCTTCTCCAGACTATCGACATTCTTTGCAAGTTTTTGGAGGTTAGAAATTATTACTTTAAAAAATTTGTAATCTTTATGTTATTTTGATGGCCAACATGTCACTCGAAATTATTGTCCTAGGATTTTTCAAACCAAACTTTTCTTCCTTTCAATGATAGTTTAGGCCTTTTTTTTTTTAATAAGAAGTACTAGACCTTATACCAAAACCCAACTTAATTAAAATAATAAATATTATTGAATAACCATATGCTCCTATAGTCCCAAAAAAAATAATGTCGTTGATGCATTATCTTGAATGTTAATTAATATAATTAACGACTCTTCTAATTATATAAACAAGCAAAAAAAAAAATGAATTGAAAGGGAGTGACTGGAATGATTTTTTTTTTTTTGCCAAAAGGATTGGAATATATGAATATGATTGTGTGCAAGGCTTCATTGTATCTTATTTTTTGCATCTGTCATTTATTTTGAATTCCACCATGTTGAATTACAGCTCATAATAAAAGGGACAAAGATTATTCTCATTAATGGAAAAACCATACAAGGCATAATTTTCTGTCCCTTTCAATTACGTCAACATCTTTTAGAGGACCACTTTGAATGTTTGATACTTATTTTTGTTTTATATTCAACTCGCAAGTCAATCATGCTCTCAATATATTAGAAAGTAAAGAATTTTCAAATTCATTTTATTTAGACAATTATGTTAGACCACACAAGAAACAAAGAATCTTCACATACATGAGCCTTTCACATCCCCTCATAAGTCAAGCTTAGGTGAGTTAATTACATAACAATCCATTCAATTCAAAATTATTAAAATAAAAGGCCTAGAAAGATAAACACTTAGCATTTGAACACTTTGGTTATTTTTATCAAATGCAAAAATTTTCTATAATAAATATGATATCTTCATATTGGCCAAAAAAAAAAATTGATATCTTCACAGTTAAGTAGTTAAGCTTTGAGATTGTTAAAAAAGATGTTATATATGACATGCATCTAAATCCATATAAAGGATCTAAAAATCTATTAATGATTATTAAACCTCAGAAATAACAAGTTACGTTTGATATATATCATATATAAATGCATGAACTCTCCATTCGTATGAAGACTTTGGAACGTCTAAGAGTAGGCCATTAAAAAATAACATAAACAATAATAAAATATTCAAATATATGATGAGGGAAATTCCGGCATATATATACACTCCTCCATATGAGTTGTATAAATTTGAGCATATTAGTGTAATGAGCCATGTGCTATTAACTTATTTTATTTTATTGATCGGTTTAAATGTGACACTTGTGTTAAAAAAGAAAAAATCAATGTGTGTGTATCTAGTATTTAGGTAGAAGTAGACATTTAGTTCTTTAATTTTACCTAATATTTTATTTCAGGTCTTTAATTTTATTAATTTTTTAAATCCTCTAATCCTAAAATTATTAGTTTTATTAACAAAAAAAGGCTGACATTAAACATTTTAAATATTGATAAAATATTCTCAAATGTTGACTCACCTTTTAGTGTGCGATGCCAACTGCCAAATGCTCCTCAGGAAAAAGTTTTGGGAAAAAAATGGTCTTTAACCTTTTAATTTATTGTGTATATACCTTTCTTGTTTCAAGGCTCTATTATTTAGGTGTATTTTTCAAAATAAAATAAGCATTGTTTTTCTTTGAGACAAGACATAACACTACTAAAATAAAATATTCATAAGAGGAGATATTTAGGAGCAATTTCTTATTAAATGGTGTGACCTGAAGTATATACTCACAAGTCAAGATGTCATCTGCCAACCAATGGGTGATGGAAAGATATAATACATCCAAACAAATTAAGACTAAAGACTTTTGCATGTATGTTTGTGAAGGCAATATGTATCCATGCACGCTTACTCTCATTGGCATTTTTTTAGGAGTATTCTCTATGGCCTACAAAACTAACCATAAATGAAAATGTCTTCCAATGATAAAGTGACAAATATTCTTATCATATGTAATGTACTTTTTGGGGTTACTCTATGGCCCGTGCATAACCTAAGGAAAATACGATCCTTGATGTGATAATGGATTGCTTTACGGACAAAGTTTCTTTTCATCACTAGCATAATTTTCTCTCTTTCATTGCATTAACTTACGTTAGGAGATAACTTTAATCTTTGAAAAGTCAAGAATACCATATGGCTACGCTATCGAGGTGAATGGTGAGTACTTTTTATTAGAATGGGAAAAGAATTTCGTAGTCAAAACTAGTCATATGGACATATTATTTGCAATTAGTTTTGTAAGCTTCATAATTATTTTAAGTGTTTTAATATTTATTTTCTTTTACAAAATATTTATTTTGTTTTATTTATGATATCATAATTTTATTAGTTTTAATTTAAGTCATTATTTTAAATAAAGGTGATAAATAGGGTGATAACTAAACTCTTCTAGTGAGTGGATGGTTTCACTAATGAGATCAGAGTGTACCAATTAGTTACCTCATGTTGAAATTGTTGGCCATGAAGAATCTCATGTTGAAATTAATGTTTGTTCTTCATAAGAATTGAGGAGTAATGAATATATAAACAGATTATTTTTTAAATATATTTTTATACACTATTCTATAATGATAAAAGTATTTTGTACATAAAAAGAATTACTTTAGGTGATGTTTAGATTAATTGATTTGGACTTGTATTTTAGATTTAAGATCCATGAATTTAAAATAATTGTTTTGGACTGTGTAAAAAGTTTTAAAGGAAAAGGAGGGATGTGTTGAAGTTCAAAGCAAAAACAAAAAATTAAGAGTGTTAGGCTTACCTCTATTCTTTAATAGGTAATACTCCCTCCATTAAAAAAATGTAAGACATTTTTTGAGGAGTTAGATGTTTAAAAATGTAAGGTATTTTTAGTCTTTTGAGGCATAATTGATAACCTATTGAAATTAATATCAATTTAGTGCATTTTCCTACACTTTATGTGATGAATTAGATCAATTGTGAATATTTTGGATTTAAATATAGGAAAATGAGCGTTATTCCAAATTGACATAGAAAATAGAATTTTACTAAGAATTTTGCAAAGATTCTTACTTTGATTTTAAACTTTAAAAGATCTCATAGTTGTATCTACTATTTCAGGTGGTTTATTTTAGATATTTTCAAAGATATAGAGCCAAATGATGATTGAAGATGTATATGGAAACATAACAGCAAAAAAATAGGAGCCAAAACCAAAGATTAAAAGCTTTGTGTTATGTGCCGCATGCATGCACCGTGGTATGTGGCACAGAGATGGGGAGTCTTGAAGATGTAAGAGCGCCGTGGTGCATTGACAACACACTGTAGTGCAATTCTCCATTTTGCCACATGTGCCGCGGCACACTGACAACAGGCCACGGCGTACGACCTAAATTTTGTTGTGCGTTTTGAGCTGCAGAATTAAAAAATTAGAGTAGAAAAACCATAAACGTGCCTCCAGACCCTAGACCACGATTTTTTAGAGATTCTTTGAGGCTTGCTCTGCTAGGGTTTGGGGTTCTTGAAGGAAATTTGGCCAAGGATTGAAGATTTGAAGAGATTCAAGTAGATTTCCTTTGATTTTTCTTCTTCTATTCCCTTTTCTCTCTTTGTTTCTAATATGGAAGCTATATGTTGTAACATTTATGGCTCTTTTCTGAACATGAGTAGCTAGTTCTCTTGTTCTATGATTATTTCAAATCTTTGTATGGATTAATACTTGAATATTTCTCTTTTTTAGTGGTTAATGATATATATGTGTTTATTTCATCCTATGCTTAATGCTTTTAAGTGCTTGATCACCATTTATATTATTTTGTTCACTTGAGTTGTGCTTGAGAGAGCTAATTTAGGTGTAAAACTTGGATAAAATAGTATTGGACTTTAAATTTACAAAGATAAATGGATGATTTTGTTGTGCTTAAAATTTGTTTTCACTAATTATTTTCAAGAGATTATAAAATTTTAGTGTTTTCAAATATACTTGATTTTGACTTGAGAAAGCTTCTTCAAGTGAATTAGAATCTTAGACTAACACTTATTTTCATTAAAAATATATTATAGAGGAATTAATTTAAGTTTTATAAAATACAAAGGGGAGAGATAATCCTAGTTCCTCACCTCTAAAAGTCAAAGTTTCAACAAGTTTTAATTGCTTTAAAACCATTTTAATCAGATTTGCATTACTTTTACACAAAAATACTCTTAATTTTACTCAACCTATCTTAAAGCTCAATGGTAAATTTTAACCCTCATTTGCCTAAATCCTTATGGGAATGATAACTCTAAAATATTATATACTTGTGACGACCCGTACGCTTGCGGTAATGCTCGATGGCGAATAAGTTCTTGGCGCCATTGCCGGGGAAAGTGGCAATAGTTTTGTGTTAGTTAATTTTTGCTATTGTGTTAATAGGTTACGCTTGAGCTTTTTGTTTAACATTTTCATAGGTATAGGTAGTTTAGTTAGTTTTTACAGATTTTATAGTTTTAAATTTTATTGATAAGTTTGATACTTGTTCCTTTGGTTTCACCTTGTTGGTACCTTCTTGACGCATGTAAGGACTCTTTCCTGGTGAACTTGAAATTGTTCTTGAAGGAGTGGTTGAAGAAGAAGGTGAAACAAGTGAGGAAGCCGCTCTTAAATTTGGAGAAGACATTCCTCCTCTTGGCAACAATATGGAGGGAGCTGATCAAGATGAGAATGACACCTTTACTCTAGATGACTTTCTTGACCGGGAAGCACAATCTTATCATTCTAGCATCCGGTTACCAAAAATTCAAGCTAGAAACTTTGAGGTTAAATAAGTCATGATATAAATGATACTAATGTATGGATAGTTTGAGGGTAATGCTAATGAAGACCCTATGATCATCTTGCAAGATTTATGGAGGTATGCGATAATTTCAAGCAAAACGGTATTTCTAAGGATGCATTGAGATTACAGTTATTGCCAATATCTTTGAAAACTAAAGCAAGAGCTTGGTTGAATTCTCTTCCTGAGCATTCAATTAAAATATGGGATGACTTGGTGGTAAGGTTCATTCCGAGGGGTAAAAGAGCAACATTGAGAGGTGAGCTTCTCAATTTTAAACAACCGGGGGAACTTTTCTATAAAGCTTGGGAACGATTCAAGGAGTTGGTAAGAAGTTGTCCTAATTGTGAACAAAAAAAGTATGTCCTTATAGAAGATTTTTGGAATGGGTTAGATGATACAACAATGACCATATTGAACAATGCTTCTAATGGTGGCATTGACCAGATGAAGGTTAACGAGTTGTACAACTTATATGAAGACATTGCTTCAAGTACCATGCAACAATCCAATAAGAGAAGACATACTAGGGGAGGTTCGCAAGAATCTAGCTCTTCTAAGGAGCTTACTTCTTATTTAGAGGTGATAAATCTGAGATTTGATAGTCTTAAGATTCAAATGAAAAAAGGGACTTCTTCTGGGGTAAATGCATTACAAGCTTCATCTCAAGTTTGTGAACATTATGGTGAAGGACATGTGTTGGGTCATTGCCCCTACACTCTTGAAACAGTAAGCTACATGAATAATGCACGAAGACCTTCTTAACACAATCCGTACTCATAGACTTATAACCCAGGGTAGAGAAATCACCCAAACTTCTCATGGAGTCAAGGACAGAGTTTAAATCTAACCTCATCCTCTAGACTTAGACCAATTATTCCTCCTAGTTTTGATGCACCATAAAAACCAAGAGAAGGTGATTCTAAAATGGAGCAAATGTTAGCTCAAATTTTGAAGAATCAAGAGGCAGATCAAGCTAAGAATAAAGCCACTCTAGCTTTGCATGATATAGCCATTAAGGGCCTATAAGTGAAAATGGGCCAAGTTGCTGAACAATTGAACGCCTTGAATATAGGAGGCTTACCAAGTGACAACATCCCTAATCCAAAGAGGGAAGGTAAAGAAGAATGTAATGCTATACACTTGAGAAGTGGCAAGACTCTACCTAATGTGATAAACCCAAGAGTGACTAGTCACAGTGGGGTTAATTTTGATGATAGTGAGGAGGTGGATGAAGAAATATTATGTGAAGATGATGACAACAAGAAACGAAAAAAGAGATGAGAAGAAAAAGGGAGAAGAAGGAGGTTTAGCTCCTCATGATAAAGAAGAAAAAGAACATGTAGAGGTTGAATTGAAGAAGGAAAAAAGAAGAGAAAATCAATTGCCTCTTCTACTACAACACCCCTACTTCCATTCCCTCAAAGATTTAAGGCCAAGGAGGAAGATGCTCAGTTCAAGAAGTTTCTAACAATATTTAAGCAGCTTCATATTAACATTCCTTTTGCTAAAGCCATTGAATAGATGCCCAAATATGCTAAGTTCTTGAAAGATGTCTTATTTAAGAAGAGGCATTTCAGTGAATTTAAAATTATAGCATTGACAGAAGATTATAGTGCCATCATACAAAGAAAGCTTCTACCCAAGCTAAAAGATCCTGGTAGTTTTTACATCCCATGTAATATTGGGAAATACTTTGATGGGAAGGCCTTGTGTGACTTGGCCGTAAGTGTAAATATAATGCCCTTAGCCATTTTCAACAAGTTGGGCTTGGGAGAGGCAAGACTGACAACAGTGACACCCCTACTCGCCGACTGAAGCATTTCTCATCCTAAAGTGATTATTGAAGATGTGTTAGTGAAAGTAGATCATTCTATCTTTCTAACAGACTTTATTATCCTAGATTGTGATGTTAATTGGGAAATTCCTATCATTTTGGGGAGACCATTCCTAGCTATCACCCAAACTATCATTAATGTTAAAAAGGGTGAGATTACACTGAGATTAAATGAAGAACAAGTAGTGTTTAATATGATCAAGACAATAAAGTTTCCAAATGAATCTCCTTAATGCTGTTACATGGGAATTCTTGATGAGGTAATACATGAAGACTTTAATAGTCGCTTGGTTAAAGACCCTTTGGAAGCTCTAATATTAGGACAAAAGAACATTGTAGAAATGGAGGAAGAAGAGTACAAAGGGATATTTGGTATGGATTCTTTTCTACCTAAATGGTTTAGCCCAGTGGAGCCTCTTGATGTATCAACTGCTTTGGCATCTCCACTCAAGCCTTCTATTGAGGAGCCTCCAACACTTGAATTGAAGCCATTACCTCCACATCTCAAGTATGTGTATCTTAGGGAGGAGAATTCATTACCAGTAATTATGTCATCTATCCTAATTGATTTGCAAGAGGAAAAATTGTTGAGAGTTCTAAGAGAGCACAAAAGGGCTATTGGATGGACCACAGCCGACATTAAGGGTATAAGCCCATCTCTACGTATGCACAATATTTTCTTGGATGATAAGCACAAGACTTCGATCGAGCATCAAGGAAGATTGAATTCAGTGATGAAAGAAGTGGTAAAAAAGGAAATCTTGAAGTGGCTTTTTGCTAGGATCGTATATCCCATTTCTAATAGTTCTTAGGTAAGCCCAATCCAGTGTGTCCCTAAAAAGGGCAATATGACTGTAGTAACTAACACCCACAATGAATTGATCCCTACGTGCACTGTAATAGGGTGGAGGGTGTGCATGGATTATCGAAAATTGAATGCAAGCATGCGAAAAGACCATTTCGCTCTACCTTTCATTGATCAAATATTGGACAAGCTAGCTAGTCAAAAATTCTTCTATTTCTTAGATGGATATTCTAGCTATAATCAAATTGTCATCATTCTAGAGGATCAAGAGAAGACCGCCTTCACCTGTCCATATACGACCTTTGCATTTAAGCACATTCCCTTTAGCTTGTGCAATGCTCCAGTGACATTTTAATGTTGTATGATGTCCATTTTTTTGAAATGATTAAGAGGACCATTGAGGTATTCATGGATGATTTTTCTATCTTTGGTTCTTCATTCGATGTGTGTTTGGACAATTTAGAAGCGGTCTTGCAAAGATGTGAGGAGACTAATTTGATCTTGAATTAGGAAAAGTGCTACTTTATGGTGCAAGAAGGCATTGTTCTCGGCTATCGGGTGTCAAAGAAGGGTCTCAAAGTGGATAAAGCCAAGATATCGATGATTGAGCAATTACCTTTGCTATCAAATGTCAAGGGAATTAGAAATTTTCCTGGACATGCAAGATTCTATCGCCAGTTCATTAAGGATTTCTCAAAAATAGCAAAGCCGTTGTGCAATTTATCGGAGAAGGAAGTTGAGTTCAAGTTTGATGAGAAATGCTTGAAAGCCTTTGAAGAGCTAAAAAAGAGGCTTATCTCTGTGCCAATTCTTGTAGCTCCAGATTGGAGTTTATCTTTTTTCATTATGTGTGATGCAAGTGACTATGCAGTTGGTGCAGTGCTTAGGCAAAAGAAAGATAAGGTATTGCATCCCATCTACTATGCTAGTCGGATGCTTGATGGTGATTAACTCAATTATACCACTATAGAAAAGGAGTTGACTGCAGTGGTTTTTGCATGTGAGAAATTTCAGGTGTACATTGTGGGCACTAAGGTAACTATTTACACTGATCATTCAGCTTTAAAGTATCTTTTTAGCAAGAAGGATTCAAAGGCTCGTCTAATTTGATAGGTGTTATTGCTACAAGAGTTTAATTTAGAGATTGTTGACTGAAAGGGAATTGATAATCAAGTGGCAGATCATTTATTACGATTGAGTACTAATGCTCAACAAGAAGCTAATGGAGGAATCAATGAAGAATTTTTGGATGAGCAACTTTTTACGGTAAAGTGCAATGAGGCACCTTGGTATGCTGATTTTGTAAATTACTTGGTGTTCTATGCTCTTCTTCATGATCTCAAACCCCATCAAAAGAAGAATTTCCTATCTAAAGTGAGGCATTATATGTGGGATGAGCCTCATCTATTCCAACAATGTTGTGATCAATTGATAAGGTGGTGTGTGCCGAAGTGTAAGCAACACGATATACTTCATAGCTGCCACTCTTCTGAGTATGGAGGACATTTTGGAGGAGAGAAGACAGCACATAAGATCCTTTAAAGTGGTTTTTATTGGCCAACCTTATTTAAGGATGCTTATGCTTTTGTGCTCTAATGTGATCGTTGTTAAAGAATTGGTAACATTTCTAAAAGGAATGAGATGCCTCTCAACAACATGATAGAGGTAGAACTCTTTGATGTGTGTGGAATAGACTTTATTAGACCATTTCCTAAGTCATTTAGCAATTATTATATCTTAGTGGCTGTTGATTATGCCTCTAAGTGGGTGAAAGCTGCTGCTTGCATGAAAAATGATGCCTAAACTGTGTTGAAATTCTTAAAGAAACACATTTTCACGAGCTTTGGAGACCTGAGAGCTATTGTGAGTGATGGAGGAACTCATTTTTGCAACAATCAATTTCAAGTTCTATTGAAGAAGTATGGGGTGAAATATAAGGTAACATTAGCTTATCATCCACAATCTAACAGCCAAGCTGAAATTTCAAATAGAGAAATTAAGTCTATTCTAGAGAAGACTGTGGGAGAGACTAGAAGGGATTGGTCATTGAAGCTAGATGATGCCTTATGGGCCTATCGCACGGCATATAAAACTCTTATTGGCATGTCTCCCTATTGATTGGTATTCAGGAAAGCTTGTTATTTGCCAATAGAATTAGAGCATAAGGCCTATTGGGCTATAAAGAAGCTGAACTTTGACTCCAAAGCTAGTGGTGAAAAAAGGCTTCTATAATTAAATGAGCTTCAAGAATTTTAGATGCAAGCCTATGAGAGTTCGAAGCTCTACAAGGTAAAAACTAAGAGGTTACATGAAAAGAAGATCATCCCAAGGAAATTTGAAGCCAGACAATGAGTCTTACTCTTCAATTTGAAGTTGAGGTTGTTTCTTGGGAAGTTGAAGTCTAGATGGTTGGGTCCCTTTGTAGTGGTTCAGGCATTCACCAATAGAGCTGTTGAATTGGAAGGCCAAAATGGTGAAAAATTCAAGGTGAATGATCAACGGCTAAAGCACTATTGGGGCAGTGAAGTAGATCGTCAACCATCCACCATCCAATTATCTGATGTAACTTGAGAAAATGAAGAGTCAGGCTGAAAGACTATAAATCAAGCGCTCTTGGGAGGCAACCTAAGCTCTTAACCTTGCTTTATGTGTTTAGTTTGATCTTTGTGTATTTTTAGTAGATTTATGTTCGGTCTTATGTTTTGTACATGGTAAAAGAATCTCAAATGAAGAAAAGCATATGTCAAGGGTATAAGAAGGAAAATCAAGAAGTTTGATGAGAAATAAGCATTTTTCAGGGAAGTTGAACTTATATTAAGCTTGTTATGTTGATTGAAACTTACTTTCCATGCTAAAAAGAATGTTGAAATTTCTTGATGTCATGACTTCTTGTTTTTTGGATGATATTGTGGTTCTTGTGTGGATGAATTTTTAATGCTGTCAAATTTTAATTTATGCATGATTCTGGGCTAATTTGAGCACAATTCATTGGTTAATTGTGAATTTGATAGACTTGGATTGCTTTTGAATGATTGTGATTGTTATTGATGGCCATTTAGTATTATTCTGGGTTAAAAGTATGTTCTAGAAATAGCTAGGTTCACAAAGGGCCAAAATTCTAATATTGATGATGTTTCTGAGTGCTGTTGTGCCTTCTATACCATGCACAGTATGCTGCAACGCATTAACTTTTTGAAGATAAATGATGAACTCTTTGTACCCAGTGCTGCGGTGCACTATCTTCGTACCGTGGCACATATATCACTTTATGAATGCATTCTCTATACCAAGCACCGCAGCGCAAAGCGATCACCCGAAAATGTGCTTTCTATACTAAGAGCCACGGTGTAGTGCCTTTACGCTGTGGTACATACTGCCATTCTGTGTGAAACACCATGGCACATGTTGATTATGCCGTGCATTGGCATTTTCATTTGAAAAAGCCTTAACTTACAGATTCTTTCAGCTGCAAGACAGTTTCCAACCCTTCGTCCTTATTCTGCATCCTCCTCTTTTCCTTTCACCTGTTTCTAGCCCTTCATCTCCCCCACTGTGCGCTGCACCATGATCTTTACCCCCACACACCGTCTCTCGTCTCTGCTGTACCACTACCATCCACCATTTCTGTCCTTCTCCATTCTTTTCGTCCTCACGGTGAGCCTCACCTCACCTTACCCATTTTTGTCACTCATTTCATTCTCATCTCGCCCCTACAATTCTCATCATCTCTCGTCTCACTCTCTGATTGTGGGGTATCCTTCGGCTAAGCGTGGGTGTGGCTTTGTTGCTCGAGCTTGCTGCTAAACACTCGAGCCTACTCTTTCTATGGCCTTGTTTCCCTTCTCCTCTTGCTCAGGAACGTATAAACCTATGAAATTGTGAGGTTTGTTCTTCCCGCACTTACTGGTAATTAGTGAATAGATTGATAAATAGCTAGAATTTTTGAGCTTGAGGTTGCTGATTAGAGAAGTTTGATTCTTAATTGAGAGTAGGATCAGTGGACATTTCAATTTTGTCTAGCTAGAAATTGATTTTTCTTTTAGCTACGTAGTGTACTATGGTGTGCACATAATTTTTTCTGGGCTTTTGGAATTATTAGCTTTAAAGGATAACTGTAGTTCAATAGTTTTATGCCAAGAAATTCTTCATACGGGTATTAGCTTGAGGCTTGAATTCTATTGGGTGGAAGTATGGGGTAGTTATTTAGGATTATTTAATAGTTGATTTCTGAGGTTTAGTGTTGTTTAAGTTTGGGAGATCTTTTTAGGTAATTTGGTTTTTTTTCATTATTCTTTTTTTGCTTAGTTGTTCTGTTTATTTTCTGTATTGTGTGTTTTTGTAGGTTAATGGCTCTTAAAAAAAGAGTTTGAATCCGTCATCCTCTTAAACCCACTTCGACCACATTAAGTTTGTCACCTCCTTTAGGAAGTTAGTTTAAGAAAAGAATTTCCCTTCACTGACAAGCATGCCTTTTATAACATAGCCAAGAATTTCCATAAGTACACAAGCTTGTTGAGACCTAGGTCAGAGGGTGTCCTTAATTTTGTTCAAGAATTTTATTCATTCACTGCAACTTACTCTACACTTGACTGTCAGGTTAAGGATGTTAGAGTTCGAATCACTGATGAGGAAATCCAAAGACACTTTAACATGCCTGCAGTCACAAATTGTCAGTATCAGTAACTTAAAATTCATATAGATGAGATCCTTATTGCCCTTGTTGTTGAAACTTTAAGTGAGAGGGGAATCAATAATTAGAATACTAACTGGGGTCAAGAGATTTATTTAAATAGGTCCTACCTGATGTACGAAGCTAAAATTTGGCTTCACTTCATTAACCATAATCTCCAACCTCGAACCCATTTTACTAATGTTTGAAGGGACACTGACTTACTCATTTACCTCTTGATGACTAAGCAACTTGTAAATCTTGTAGCTATCATTTATGATTCCATTCGCTCTTCACTAGATTGTTCCTCTACTTGTTTGGTCTTTCGTCATTTCATTTCCCATCTCTATGCATCTAAAGTGTACAAAGAGCTTCATCTAACCTCACTTTTAAGCCCGACAAACCTTTTGTCTATAAGAGCATCAAGCAGTATATCGTTCAAGGTAGTGAGGATATTGGTGAGGAAGCCGAAATGGAGGTTGAGGGTGATAATGTGGACCAAGCCGGGCCTAGTTACTCCCTTGAGGGTGTCTACAAACATTTAGATAGCCTAACAGTTGATATTAGAGGTCTTCAAATTGGCCAATTTAAGATGGATCGTTTATTGCACAAAATGGCTACACACTAGGAGATTAATCTCTCATCTGATGAAGAGAAGGCAGTTGATGGTAGCAATAATGAAGAAGTAAAGGGTGAAGAGGACTTTGATGTCAATGATGATGACGCTGCCACTGAAAGGCAAAGCTAATGCGTAGGAGCTGTGAAAGACCATTACTTGCTTTGTTTTTATTATTTTTCTTTTCTTTTTCTTTTTTTATTTTATTTGTTGTATTCACTACTTTAAATAGTTCATTGGAGGATATTTTTTAACTTATGCCGGCTACTAAAGGCTTGTTTGAACATTCTATTTAACTTATGCACAAATGTTGAATATGATTATCGCTATCTTTAATCTCTCTGACTTAACCTATTTTTGTGAGTTGTGGTTGATACATTGCTTCATATGTTACACATAAACGTATAGGTTTAGTCGTGTAGAAATCATTTTTTGTCCTCTCTTGTAATCAAATATGATGTTTTTGTGCTTAATGATTGCTTGAGAGAAGGCCTTCCTTTTCCCTTAAATAGTGAGGACACTATTTATTTTATGTTTAAGGGTGAGGGATGCTCATTGTGGTGTAGCTTTTTGTTATTGCATCTTTTTGGCTGTTTTGGCAGGCATTTTGATTTTTCCAAATTTATATTTTTGCTCGTCAATTTTATTATTGTTGAGTTGAGTTGACAAATTATATGTTGAATTGCATGTTTAACCGATGATTGAAAAGTTATTTAGTAAGTATTTTTGGCAAGTTGTAGTTAATATTTTTGATGGATTATATGTTAAATCTTGCATTTCAATATTTTTAAAGAAATTTTTGCGCACAATAGAGTCAATTTTATTTTGAATGTCACTATTGAAGGAAATTGCAACAAGTTAATTTATATGATACTATTTTGATCAATGGATTTCACAGCTTGCTTTGAACTTTTTCAAAATTTTCTAGTTGCTTAACTTATTTTTGAAAAATGATTAGTGCCATTTTTAAATGCATTTGAGCCTTTCAAGCTAACCTAAGTGATTTTATCCTTTTGAACCCATAATTTGAGCCTTAAAAAAATTTAATAAATTCGTTTGGCTATCCATATGAAATTCAAACCTTATAAGCCCAAAAACCATGAATTACCCTGGCTTTGAGATAAATAGATATTTGTGATAGGTGATTAGGATTGGATGTGATAGACAAGCTACACTATTTTTAGTGGGATATGGATTATTTGGATGAAATTGTAGGGCTTTTGTAATCCAAGCTATTGTTGATATAAAAAAAAAGAGGAAGAAGAAACAAAAGAAATATATATACAAAAAAATGGTGCATTTGGAATTCAATAAAGCTGGCTGTAGAAGATCAATTTGGTTCAAGTTTGGGGGATGGTACATGTGTAGTTGAAGAAAATTTTGTTTATTCAAGGAGGAAGAGTTCAAGGGCATTTATCTCAAAGTATTTGATTTATTCCTTGATCTTATTCTTTCAATTACCTTACCCTTGGCCATATTACAAGCTTATAAAGTCCCTTTGATTTTTAAATCTAGTGAGATAACTTTTGAGTGGAGAGATTGGGAGAAGTTGAGATGTGAAAATTCCATTGATTGAAATTGCTTTATACAAATTGAATTGATGTTGTTGAATTAGACAATTGCAAGATAAATATATCTTGACTCTATTCACATACTCACACTTTAAAAATTGTTAAAAAGCTAGCTTTAATTTTATGAATTAGGCATTCATTGATATTCTATTCTCTTATTTGGAATACTTGCTTGAACAACTGATAAGGACAAATTTTAGCATGCGTGCTAGACTAATCTGTCCATTTAGTTGTTTTAATTGTTTCACTCGAAGATGAGTAAAGATTTAAGTTTGAAGGTGCGATAACCTATTGAAATTAATGTCAATTCAATGCATTTTCTTACACTTTATGTGATGAATTAGATTAATTGTGAATATTTTGGATTTAAATATAGAAAAATGAGCGTTATTCCAAATTGACATAGAAAATAGAATTTATTGATAATTTTGCAAAGATTCTTACTTTGATTTTAAACTTTAAAAGATCTCATAGCTGTATCTACTATTTTAGGTGGTTTATTTTAGATATTTTCAAAGATATAGAGCCAAATGATGATTGAAGATGCATATGGAAACATAATAGTAGAAAGATAAGAGCCAAAATTGAAGATTAGAAGCTCTGTGTTAGGTGCTGCGGTGCATGCATACTGCACCGCGGCATGTGGCACAAAGACGGGGAGTCCTGAAGATGCAAGAGCGCCACAGCGTACCGACAATATGCCGCGATGCACGACCTAAATTCTGCTATGCATTTTGAACTACAGAACGAAAAAATTAGGGTAGAAAAACCATAAACACGCCTCCAGACCCTAGACCAAGATTTTTTAGAGATTCTTTGAGGCTTGCTCTGCTAGGATTTGGGGTTTTTGAAGGAGATTTGGTCAAGGATTGAAGATTTGAAAAGATTCAAGTGGATTTCCTTTGGTTTTTCTTCTTCTCTTCCCTTTTCTCTCTTTGTTTCTAATATGGAAGCTATATATTATAATATTTATAGCTCTTTTCTGAACATGAGTAGCTAGTTCTCTTGTTCTAGAATTATTTCGAACCTTTGTATGGATTAATACTTGAATATTCCTCTTTTTTGGTATTTAATGATATATGTGTTTATTCTATCTTTTGCTTAATACTTTTAAGTGCTCGATAACCATTTATATTGTTTTGTTCACTTGGGTTGTGCTTGAGAGAGCTAATTTAAGTGTAGAACTTCGACAAAATAGTATTGGACTTAAAATTTATAAAGATAAATGGATGGTTTTGTTG
Source organism: Prosopis cineraria (assembly GCF_029017545.1). Classification (NCBI taxonomy): domain Eukaryota; kingdom Viridiplantae; phylum Streptophyta; class Magnoliopsida; order Fabales; family Fabaceae; genus Prosopis; species Prosopis cineraria. The sequence goes on along the minus strand of NW_026555342.1, from coordinate 28,869,210 downwards.
GTAAAATAGAGATATTTTATTAATCCTTTATAATCATATTAAGATTGGTGCTTAAAATTTATTTTCACTAATTATTTTCAAGAGATTGTAAAATTTTAGTGTTTTTAAATATACTTGATTTTGACTTGAGAAAGCTTCTTCAAGTGAATTAGAATCTTAGACTAACACTTATTTTCATTAAACATATATTAGAGAGGAAATAATTTAAGTTTTATGAAATACAAAGGGGAGAGATAATCCTAGGTCCTCACCTCTAAAAGTCAAAATTTTAACAAGTTTTAATTGCTTTAAAACCATTTTAATTAGATTTTCATTACTTTCACACATAAATACTCTTAATTTTACTCAACCTATCTTAAAACTCAATAGTGAATTTTAACCCTTATTTGCCTAAATCCTCGTGGGAACGATAACTCTAGAATATTCTACACTTGTGATAACCTGTATGCTTGCGATAACGCTTGACGGCGAACAGTAATCATTGCCTTTTTTTCAAAAGTGCCCCTATTGATAGTGACTTTATATTTATTATAGGGTGTTTAATAAGGATAAATATAGAAAGATAGGGTTAACTTGAAAGTAGATAACCACTTTATTGGGGGTGATATTTAGTTAAAAATGCCTTACATTTTTGAACGGAGGGAATAAATGAGAACGAGTTGATGTGACTATAATTTCAAGTAAATAGATATATCGGAAATTTAAATTACAAAAAAGTTATAATAAAATATAGATCTAGATTTAAATTAAATCCCAGTTTATAAATTTTTATGTATCTAGATGGGAGATTGGGTTTAAATTCTATATTTTCATTTATGTAAACATGATTTTTTTAATGATTACTCTACTTTGAAGAAGCATGGCAATGTCAAGTTGATTGAATGTTGCAAACATATTTTGTAGATTTAGTCTACAAAAAATATATTTTTATCTTTAAATAAAAATATTATTGGGTAATGATACAACAACAACAACAACCCTTTATCCCACTAGATGGGGTTAGCTACATGGATTGCAAGACACCATTGTGCTCTATCATTTATCAAGCTTTTAGGAATATTATTAATTAAGAGATCACATTTAACAACTTCCAAAAGTGTTCTCTTAGGCCTTCCTTTACCCTTCTTAACAGAGCTCAAAGTTATATGTTCCACTCTTTTCACTGGTGCCTCCTGTGGTCTTCTTTGTACATATCCAAACCATCTCAAATGATTTTCTACCATTTTTTCCTCAATAGGTGCTACCCTTACTTTTTCGCGTACATGCTCATTTTGAATTTTATCTTTACGTGTATGTCTGCACATCCATTGTAACATTCTCATCTTTGCGACTCCAATTTTATGCTCTTGTTGTCTCGTTAGAGCCCAACATTCACTACTATATAACATAGCTAGTTTGATAGCAGTATGATAAAATTTTCCTTTAAGTTTATTAGGCACCTCATGATTGCAAATAACTCCTTTAGCTTTTCTCCAATTAAACCACCCAGCTTGAATCCTATGTGAAATATCCCCACTGATTTCGCCATCATTTTGAATAATGGCTCCCAAATATCTAAACTTTTCCATTTTAGGTATAATTTGATCTCCCAATTTCACTTCCAAATTACTGTCGACTAGTCTCTTACCAAATTTACAATATAAATATTCCATCTTACTCCTACTCAGACGGAAACCTTTCGACTCCAATGTCCTCCTCCATAACTCAAGTTTACAATTAACCTCTTCTCTTGTCTCTACTATAAGAACTATATCATTCATGAAGAGCATACATTTAGAAATTTTCTCTTGAATATGTTCCGTCAAAACATTTAGGATCAAGTTAAATAGATAAGGACTTAAAGATGATCCCTGATGTAGTCCAATCTTTATAAGAAAGTCCTTTGTTTAACCACTAGACGTTCTTATACTAGTTTTTACCCCCTCATTCATATCTTGTATGACTTTAAAATAAACAATCCGTACTCCCTTCTTTTCCATGGCTTTCCAAAGCACTTCTTTTGGTATACGGTTATAAGCTTTTTCTAAATCAATAAAAACCATGTGTAAATCTTTATCTTTATAATAATACTTTTTCATTAATCTCCTTAGTAGATAAATCGCCTCTGTAGTCGATCTACCTAGCATAAAACTAAACTGATTCTCAAAAATACTTGTCTGCAATCTCAACCTGTGCTTAATTACTTTATCCCACAATTTCATTGTGTGTCTCATGAGTTTAATCCCTCTATAGTTAGTACAATTCTGAATATCCCCTTTTTTTATACATAGGAATTAATGTACTTCTCTTCTGCTAGACAGGCATTGTCTTAGACCGTAAAATCACATTAAATAGCTTAGTTAACCATCTCATCCCTTCTTCACCTTAACATTTCCACACTTTAATAGATATACAATAAGGTCCGTTGGCTCTACCATTTGCTATTTTCTTAAGAGCTTCCTTTACCTCCTTATCACACATTATTTGATAGAATGACAAATTTTATTCTCCTTCATGGGTTACTAAATCCTCCAAGTTACTAGATGAACCCTCTCCATTATTGAAAAGTTTGGAAAAGTAAGTCTTCTATCTATTTTTAATTTCATCATTTTTAACTAAAATTCTTCCCTCTTCATCCTTTATACACCTTACCTGTTCTAGAATGAGCAATCTTAGTAATCTATAAATGTTTCATTCTCCTTCCTTCATCTCTAGGCTCTTATAAAATTCTTCAAAAGTTTTATAACGAGCTTCACTTAAAGCTCTCTTAGTTTCTTTCTTAGCCATACGGTACCTCTCCCAATTTTTCTCATTGTTACACAAATGTATGGCTTTAAAACAGTTCTTCTTATGTTTGATTTTGTCTTGTACACTATTATTCCACCACCAAGACTCCTTATCTCTCAGACCAAAACCTTTTGATTCCCTCAAAACTACTTTTGCAACCTCCCTTATCTTTTTAGCCATATCCTCCTACATGATGTTAGCACTTCCCTAAGATTCTCAAATTTCTTTGTCCAAAAGATTCCGCTTGAAAATATCTTGCTTCTCACCTTTTAATTTCCACTACCTAATCCTTGGTGCTACTACTTGTCGATGTTTTTGAATTTTACTCATAATACACACATCAAGGACAAGGACCCTATGTTGTGTCGTTACAACATCCCCGGGAATTACTTTGCAATTTTTACAGTCTTCTATATGTGTTCCTAACCAAAAGAAAATCAATCTGTGACCTTGATGCTCCACTTTTGTAAGTGATGAGATGATCATCTCTCTTCTTGAAACAAGCATTGGCAATTTTAAAATCATACGCCAACGAGAAATTAAGAAGAGTTTGTCCTTCATTGTGTAGCTCTCCAAGACCAAAACCACCATGCACCCTTACATACTGATCAGCCTCCCTCCAGATATGCCTATTAAAGTCTCCTCCAATAAAAATCTTTTCACTCTGTGGTATGTGTTGAATCAGCCACTAGTATAAAAATGACTTTTTACAGCAACTAAAAATGACTTTTTGTAGCGAGGCACTGATTGAACAAGAAGACAGTTTCTTCTCAAATAACTAACCTGTCTACACTCATAACAAGTACTAGATGCATTATGATAAGGTTCAAAATGAAAATTTCCACAAATAACACATAGAGGTCTAGAATAACGTAGCTAGTTCAAGGCTGGCTAGCTAGGATCTAGGATTCTAAAACTATATCCAAGAATTGGAATACTAGCAAAGAAAGAGACATAGGATTTGAGCATCTCAAGGTTCGACATCTCTTCTCAATGCCCTTAAGAATAATTATTATCATTTCTTTCTCAACAGTTCTAGAGAAAGCAAAAGGATTTAACGTGATAAAATTGATCATCTTTACTAAAGCTGTCTCTTCTCTAACATCATTATAAGTTCCCTCTCCTGTACCATGCGTGGATAACAAAACACCCTCAAGATGTTTAGGGTTTAAAGGCTTTGATACCATTTGGCACACCTCAATATTGAGAGTATGACCGACACAAAATATGAGACAAACTCACATTCTTTAAGCCTTAAATAACCAATGAATTTATTCAAAATAATGATATAATTTATGTCTAAATTAAAAATTTATAGTTTTAACTATTCTATTGAAATTTTGACAAAGTCTCCCCTATAATTAGGACCTCCCAAAATTTTTACAATAATACAACCTATCAACCAACCCAGAAAAGAGCTTAGCTTTACACCAACACATTTTACAATAATAAAATAATACTAGGACTTAACTATGATATACATGGATTGCTAAAGTTATAATTTTAATACAATACATAATTATATCAAAATGAATGGTCAAAGAGTGCTCCACTATCCAAAAAAAATATTGCTTCTTAATGATCAGCAGGAGGTGCAAGGTCGGCTATAATATCTGAGACCAAAGAAATCTATCATGAGTAGCATTCCAATTCGAATTAGAATTTGAAAAATTTAATAAAATGGAACTAATAGACTTAGTTTAAAATGATTTAATGAATAATGAAACATACACAAACTAATAATGAAGAATAAATTTCTCAACAAGAATAAGTTTCTCAATAATAAAATCATGAAATTTAAACAATGCTATTGGAACAATATAAATTTATAAAAATTTTGTAATGCGCTCAAAATATAAAAATTTCAATTATAAGTAGAATGCTTTTTAAAGAATTAACATAGGAATGATAAATTTTAACTTAAATTTAGGAGAGCTTTACCAGAACGAATAACAAGCGTGGACATGCAATCTATGAGGGTAAATAACCAATCAAGCTCAGCTGGAAGCCACGAAACAAGCGCAGAATAAGCCATGAAGTAAGTGTAAGTACAATGTTCACGCATATCCATCCCTCCGTTCCACTTGCGTTGGCCTGCGCATTGGGCTAGCATCTTCTACAAACACTCTGCTAACTAAGTGTACCATGACATGCCAAGGGCTAATGGAATTGCCGTTAGCAACCAACATTCTGAACTCAATCCTCCTAATTAAAACCAAGCATGTATGGAGCAAGAAAACATTTTTAAAATTATTATTTTCAAACACTATTCAATTATCATTTTCTATGACTCAAGTTTATTATCATTTCCTCCATACATGAATCATTGCATTAAAAAAATTTGTTATATTAATGTAGAATTAAATAATTAAACTACTTCTAAGAAACAATACCATTTGTCATATATCCATTTCAATTATTCCTTATCAACAATATGAATTAGTAAAATCAATGCATTATCAATAATAAAAAAATTGTTAGAATAATAGAATTACAAGAATATTTGTACAATTTATAAAAGAATAATAGTAAAATTTAAATAAAGGAATTTTATAAACACTTTACTAGAAATTGATTTGGAAAGCTACTCATTCAACTAAAAGTTTTCACAAAATTTCAAAATTTGCTTCTCTTACTTTTCACTTTATTTCTAATGATGCTCTTGAATATATATACACACACTTCGAACAGCTGAAGGAAAGCTGAAAGCTGAAAGCTGAAAGCACACATGCACCTCCACCTTCAATCACAAAATAGAGAAGAGGCAAAGAACAGCGAACACAAGAGAGAAAATACAACAACCCAACACTTCCAGCTATGAAATAATGACAGCAAAGAGAAGAAATAGAAGGGAAAGAGAGGAAATCAATGGAAAGAACAAGAGGAGTAGCTGACGGTCATGGGTGGCGCTATGTGAAATTCATGGAGGGCAAATGCACCCCTTGAATTTGGAAAAAATTACTAGAAAGGATGATATGTTTTACTATTTTGCACCTCTTGGCTCAAGTATTTTGTACCTGTTAATCAAATTTTAAAGATGTTTAGGTTTTAAAAACATTTTAAATATGTTTAGTTGAAGTCCAAAAAAATGTTGCACCCCCTAGCTCAGGGTCCTAACACCGCCACTGCTAATGGTGAAGACCTAAGGAAAACGTGACGGAAAAGAGAAGAGAAAAAGAAAGAAAATATAAGATAGCTGAATGCTTTGTTTTTGTGCATAAGAGATATAAAAATTTGGAGAAAAGAAAAATGGGAAAAATTACAAGAAAGGCACAAGAAAAATTATAAGAGAGGACACAAATTTTGCTTAGTAAAATTCAAACTCTGAACCTTTAAGAAAATTATTAACATAAGTTTCACTTAAACTATCACTGTCCATTTGCTACAAAACTAATCTAAATAAAATATTAATTGGGAGAAATTTTTTAATTTAAAATTTAGGGTTACTACATTTTATTATTTATTTAAATCATCATTTATCATTTCATATTGCACAGGGACACATACTAGTTAAGTTAATGAAGAAGCCAACGAAAATATACATTTTTATAGTGGTAATTCTCTATTTCTCTATGGCATCACCTGAGGTTTCGTAACTGTCAGGAGAATGGTCTTTGGCAAACGTATACGTGGCACTTTATGACCACGAATGCCACTGCAGACATTTCAAAGCACTGTGAATGAACCCACAAAAAAAAAAAAAAGTGCAAGAAGAACATGACTTTTTTGTAGTGCCCCTTTCCACGTCTCACGCGTATGAAGCCTTTAATTTGGATGATTTATTCTTTTTTTTATATATTATTCATTTTTTCCATGAAAGCGTTATGCACAAAAATATCATTAAATTTATGGTATAATTTTTCTTAAAAAGAAAACAGCACAGGGATGTAGATAAGTTGGAATTAGTTTCCATTATGTCTCATGGTAAAGCCCATTAAGGCCAGCCCGAAATTCAATTACACTACATAAATCATCAGCCTAGCCCAACTATATTCGGGCTTAAATGGATTTGGGCTGTTTTCCTGGCATGACTAGGAGAAGGTATGCATACTTGGATTGAAGAAATTGAACGTGTTCGGCTTGTTTGGAAGATAGATGTGGGTTTGGGTTTCAAAGGGGCTGAGTTGGTTATTTTACTTAAGTTTCTTTTGGGCTTGCGCCCCATCATCTTACCGAAAAAAGAAAAGAAAAGAAATTGAGAAGCACGCAAGGCCCATTGAAGGTGGAACCAGAGGACGCTTCTTTTTCATAAACTTGTTTATTTCAAAAGGCAAAACACTTGAAAATGATTTGGGTTGCATTTGTCCAAACAACATATTTATAATCTTTAGATCAATAGATTCATTATTATATGAATTATTAAAATTTCAACATCTCTATCTTTATACAAATTATTTTATAGCATTGCTAAAATAAAAAGTATTCACAAAATATACTGTGATTTCTACAGTAACTGACTTCCACAACAAAACAACATCTTGCCTTTTGATAAAATCTAATAACAAGCCATATTATTTATAAATTATAAATTTTAAGCTATTTTGTTCAAGTGCATGCCCATAAAAATTGTAAATCATAAAGCAACCTTGAGTCTAGTAATTAATGCTCATAATATATAACAATAGTTTGCATGTGTGCATAGCTAGAAAATACTAGTTTGAAATTGCCTGCAATTCACATAGAAGTACATAAAAATAACTATTCAATAATCAGTTAGTACCGCTTAAGTGGTAATTATTATATGAAAGTAAAACTATAAAAGTAATGCCGGTAACAACATTGGATAGGCTAAATAAATAGGACGCAAAACAATATTTAATTTTTCTCAGCTAAAGAATACTCTCACTTTTTAGCAAGATTTTTCTTCTCAAATAATAATGCATGTTGCACAAATCAAAAGTCTTCCGTCTTTGATGACTATATCTATCAACTTTTATTTAATTTGTATGTATACGGGATATGGCCTACTTGACTTATGAGTAGATTATGAAGTCATGCTCCATTTCACCTGAAATAGCCAATGTTTTTGTAACTAAACTAGATATTAAACTAAAAAGATCAGTGGGTCATGGTTCAACTGGGTTAGACCAATGGTCAAACCAATAATGTAATAATTAAATTAAAAAATTATATATATATATAATAATCTAAATATAAAAAATAAATATGAACTTGTTACTTAACTTAAAAATAAAACCAAATATTTTAAGTTATTATGACTAAACAAGCCACAAGATATAATATAATATCAAATGGTTAAAAAAATTGATCATTTTCTAAAAAAATTGATAAAAAAATAAAAAATAATTTTTCGAACAATCCAATTTTTGAAAACCAGATCCAATTCCCAGTTTGATCCTAGTTCTTGGTCCGACCACCGGTCTAAAATGGCTCAACTCAGCTCAACCCCCAAAATGGTTTTTATATGCTGACCAAGCCAAAATTCAAATTGGTTGACGGTCAAATCAGTTTGACTGTCTAGTCTGGTTTGGATTTTTTAATCATTGGAAATAGCTTATAAATATCTCAAACCAATATGCAGTCCCTCATCAACAAAAGAAATAATACAAGAAATATTCTTTCTCATTCCTTGTATCAATTTTAGGGATGGCAATTTTTATGGTGATTTGTGTCCATGCTAAATGTTTTTCTTATGAGTCAGCCCATGTTCCCATTGGTAGAGAAAACTCAATAATCCTAATTAATATTAATAAGTTTATTATTATACGACTTATTATAAATTTCTAAATTTTAGTAATAAATTTAGAAGAAGTTCAATAAATTTCCTTAATAAATAATTTTGATCATTTTTTAATCTTTTAAATTTTATATAAAATTTCAATTGAATTATTTTAAAAATAGTAAGATCCAAATCTTACTACATATATGTGTATGTGGTGGCGTCATTGGCATGTTCTGATAAAACATTCATTACATCAAATCATGTTTGGTATTAACTTCAATAATCATGCTTATATAAGCATATCAAAGGAGTCTTTAGTCACACAGCTTATTATCTATATTTTTAATCACTATTTATTATTATCCACGTTCTACATTAATGCCATTTTTTTTCTAACAAAAAAATAGTAATTACCAAAGTATGGGATGCATTTTACTTCACAAGACTTATAAGAAAAACAGTTACAAGTAATTTGTATCACTATAATGGTAAAGAATTGTAACTACTTTTGGAGATTTCCTTCCAATTAAAATCAATATGTATTAATTACCTTTAATTATTGTTTTCTTGTATAATCAATCTTTATGATACAAGTTAGGATACAATGATAATTTGACCCATAAACTTTAGGCTCAAAAGTATGTGAAATCCTAAACCCATTTTCTGTGCATTTTCACCCCTAAATATTTAAAATTGTGCCAATCTTACCCCTACCATTAACTTTGACCATTAATTAAGTAGAAAATTATAGAAAACGACTTACAAAAATTGACCAAATTAAAATAATCACAGAAAAAGACCCAAAAATTACAAATTTTTTGGTCATTTTCTATAATTTGTGGATATTTTTTGTGATATATCCCTTTTTTTGTAAGTATATGGCGTATTTGACATGCGAGTATAGATTTCACAGTCTTCTCGTTCCATTTCATATGAAACAACTTAAATATCTCAACTTCATTCAAGTTTGAGAAGCACAATTTTCTTTTTAACCACCAACAGATCAAAATAATGCAATGATACTCAAAATGTGGTCACCTTCCGATATGATAACAGAAGAAAATTATACAACACGCAATTTTCTTTCTCATTCTTTTATCAACTTCTTTTAAAGGACAACATTCAATCTTTCTTATTTATTTGTGTCCTTAATAGTTTTTCTTATGAGTCAGATCATGTTCACATCATGACTTAAGTCTACCTAAATCCAACAATACAATTTTCAAAATCAAATCCAATAATCAGGACTTTATAGTATATAGTTCACTAATTTTTATATTGGTTATTTTATATTTTATATTCAGGAAAAAATAGATAATATCTAAAATTTAATTCAAGTTTTGTTTTAATCTAAAGATCTCCTTGCTCGATAATTTTAAGGATATCAAAAAGTCATCAGTTATTATGAATATAAAATTTTAACACGTGTGTAAATGAAACTGTGTTGTTTCTAGTGTCATTCATAAGAAGCTGTTTCTTGTCAAATAGATTATGACTACAAAAAAAAAAAAAAAGACAAATTTGATTACAATCAAGCACACCAAACCAATATGTTTCCTATATATTTCTCTGAAGACTTTAATTTTGATATATTTATTTTGACTTTGTCGTCTTCTCACTGACGTTTTTCGGGGACACTCTATACCCTGTTAGACTTGACCTCAAATGAAATAACACACCAGAATGATCATGAAAGTTTGGTTTTCTCTTTCCCTGAACTTCTTTTACAAGACAACTTTTATTTTTTATATTTATTTGTATTCTTCATAATATTTTCTTATAGGCCAGACCATTTCCCATAATGAGTTAAATCAAGGACAATATACGCAACTTTACTTTTACGTTGATTGAGATTTTTATTCTAGTTATTAACACTTTAATTATCTCTAAATTTTAATAACAAATTTTCATTTAAAGTAAAAGATATATTATAACATTTATTAGTTTATATTTGTTTCGTCAATACAATAGTGACAACATATACACATTCACTGTGTCGTGACTTTTGCCACTATCATGCTGATGGGGAGAAGAGTGCAAAACTATCAAAGTCATCACCAAAGTTGCAGCTTTATTAATGACTTTCACTATTGTCGGTAAAATGTTGCATTTTATTTAGCTAAAATTGATTGGGTAGGACTAGGGTTTAGGCATTAAAAGAGTTGAAATTAAGAGATTGAAGCTTTGAAGACATTTGTAGCTTATTTTCTTCAGTTTTCTTGTTCCTTTTCCTTTTCCTCTCTTATAATTGAAACGAGTCTGAATATTTTGGATATTTGTCGTTTATGGATGATTATGAATAGCTAAATACCATGTTTTATGATTATTTGGAAACCTTGTATGGATTAACACTAATTTTCTCCTCTCTTGTTGTGATTAATGTTATATAAGTGTTATTTTACTCTTTTCTTAAATGCTTTTAAGTGTTGGCCACTATTTAGTTGATTTGTTCACTTAGTTGATACTTGAGAGGGCTAGTTTAAGTGTATAACTTGGATGAAATAATACAAGAACTTGAAATTTGCATGTCAAATTGATAGTTTTTTGTGTATTATATTCTTTGTTTGTTTATTTAAGGCTATCATTTTAACATCTTTTTTAAAAAAAAAAAAAAACCACATGCATGAGCCTCTCACGTGCCCTCACTGAATATAAGAAAATATATTAATTAATACTTAGGTCTTTAATAATGCTTGAAATGAAAAAGAAAATATTATAAATACTATATATATTTTGGATAAAACCAAGTGCAGAGAGACATACACAACTTTGAATAATGCTTGAAATGAAACCCAGCAATAAAATTTTCACAATCCAATCCTGATGTAATAACGCAGGAAATTTAAGTAAAATTAATTATATAATAATGTGTTTTAATTGTATTTGTATTAATTTGGAAAATATTTTAACAAGAAGGATTGTTGATCTAGTGGGAGTTGCATTGATAATTTATATGTATTGGGTCATGGCTTGAGGATTTTTAGTTTGGTTTCAGTTTTGCAAAATTACCATAATGCCCCTCATTTTTCAAATAAAGATAAGACAAAGATTTTTTCCCCCATTCCTCTTCCTTTCCATCAGCTGCAATGAGAGAAAGAGAGAGAGATTGAGAGTACTTCCAGAAATTTGTTCCTCCTCTTCTTTGATCGTCCATTGTCAGTGAATTTGAGCACGTTGTCCATCGCCATTATGAGTGTTGGGAACTTGCAAATCCTCCATTCTTCCTCCTCTATCCAGGTTGCAGCTGCTCTTCTTCTTTCTCTTCTCTGCCATCAGCTCATCGCTGCCATGGTTAAGCACCACAGGTTCGTCTGTCACTTGGGCATGAGTTTCTCTTTCCCTTTATGCTGTCAATATTCCCCTTCTTCTTCTCTTTCCTTCTTTCGTGCTCGACGTTCAGCCCTTCCCTTATTCAGTGTTGCAGTGTCTTCTTTCCTCCTCCCTGATAGTACGCCTAAAAACTTTCCTTCTTGCTTCTACCATAATTGAGGAATTTAAGGATCTCGAGTTGTTGCAAAAAGGGCTAATTTGGAAGCTATATGCTTGAAAATTTATTAGGTAAGTGAATAGTATCCCAACTGATTTATCAATAAAATTCTTTTACCAAAATAGTTTTTACCTAGATCATTTAATAAAAATTATATTAACTATTTAATACTTTGTTAATTAAATTATTTTGTCTGGGGAAATTATAAAGAGATGTTGAAGAGCATTTGAATGATGGCATGTGTATTTGCTTTTCGCTATGAAGAATATTTTCAAAGTTGATGAGATTATTTTTATCAACTCTGGTTATTTTAGATTGCTCAATAAATGTCAAACATGGATATTACTTACAAAATTTTATTTTTGCAAGTTTTAATGCTCAAAACTATTCATGGGAGCTTGACTTTGAGAAGGGGAATTATATTTTGAAAGTGATAATTTCTCACATATATGAAAATGCATTTAGAAAGAAACTTTATACAAAACACTGGTTGCTAATGGCAGTCTCGTTAGCCTTTGGTGCACTTTGGTCAATGATTAGCTAGTTTGATTTTGTCAGCTTTGTTCTCACGTCTATTATTCATGGGTCATGTATCTACGTCTGTTTTGTGGGTTCGACCATGCCTGGTTACTTACCCTCATAGATTATGTGTCCACGTTTTTCTTTGTAACATAAGCCGCATTTGGTTATTTGTCCTCATGGATTATGTGTCCACGTTTGTGAATTGTTATGATAAATTCCAAAAAATATGAATGTTTAATTAATTGATGATTTCACACTCTAATGGTTTTTAATTAGCAAATGTTATTATTTTCCTTTATGTATTTATTTAATTATTTTGATTTGTTAAGATCAAATATTAAAGCTACTTTGTCGTTATAAATTTAAAGTTTCTTGATATTGAAGTTATGTAGAACTTTTATTCCGATCATATAAATTCATTTACATTGAATCATTTTCTCTTTAATTTATCTAACTATTATATTTTATCCATTTTAATTGTGCAAAATGTTATGGTTGGAACATTATTCACTAGAAATATTTTTGGGTCTCAGATATTCTGTACCTCTATCAGATCATTCAAGGGATTTGCTACTAGATTGAAGTTGAGACGCTATTTTAGTTAATTTCTATTTTGATGTAAAATTTTAATCTATATATTGTACTTTTATAAATAATGTTATAGGTGCTCCACATTGGCTATGGTTAGGGTCTTTATTTTGTTAAATATCTTGTTTGCTAGCTAAAAGAAGTTGAGCCCCTAATTGTTATAATATTTGTTTAAAACTTTGTATTGTAGAATTTTGAGAGATTACATTTAAAAGGGAAATTCTGCCAGAATTTTCACAAAATATTAAGGCTTCATTTAAGTGAAAAGTATTTTAAAAATAAAAAATTTCTTGAATTAGGCTTAAAGGACGTGTGTTTAGGTGTGTATCCCGTGCCGATCACTTCCATATTGTTGGGCGTGACACCTGATAAGTGAAACACTTGAGTTTTAGTTCCATTGTTAAAGACAACATAACATTTCAAGATTATCAAGTTTATTATTCTTCGACTGAATAGAAATTAAAAATTTAACTTGTGCATCTATGTCAATTATCTTGTAAATGATTAAAATTACATGTCTCACTCTTACTTAATAAAGATGCGTTTAATTGATGTTGAAAAAATTTTGGCATTTAATTGAGGTTAAATTTTGAAAGAAGAAACAAATTTTTAGACATCAACTAATTAAATGTAACTGTTTTCTTAATATTTTTATTTAGATAAATTGGATAGCTTATAATTAGAAGTCAAGCATTGCCATTCTTACCTAGAAATCAATCGAAGGGCTACATATGTCAATATATATCATACGTTATGGTAGATATTAATGTCTCCGATTCCAATTGGCTTGCCATTAATTTTTCACCTATAATATTTAATATATCCATCTCATTACCTCCATCACATTCATCTGTCTGACTATCTCTAATAAATTTTAAATATTTTTTCATGAAAATGTAGATGACTTAGGTTCTGAGAGTTCATCAAAGTCACAATATGCTTTTGAGTTCAAAAAACACTTATCAAAACACTTATACATCACCTATCAAAATTCTCATGTTAGCAATGAGATTTGAATCCATTACATTTATTTTATGTTTCTTTTGGGCTTGTGCCCATCATCTTACTAGGAAAAAGAGATTGAAAGAAATTGAGAAGCATGCAAGCCCATTGAAGTTCAAACCAGAGGATGCTTCTTTTACATAAACTTGTTTATTTAAAAAGGCAAAATATTTGAAAATAGTTTGGATTGCATTGGTCGAGACAACATAATTACGAGAATTGTTTAAATTTAAAAATCTCTGTCTCTATGCAAATTATTTTATTGCGTTGTTAAAATAAAAAGTATTTACAAAAAATATTGTCAATTCTACATAAATCTACTTCCACAACAGATCAACCTCTTGCCTTTTGATAAAATTTAATAACAGGCCATATTATTTATAAATTATAAATTGTAAACTCATTTTTTCAAGTGCGTCCCCATAAAAATTATAAATCATAAATCAACATCAAGTCTAGTAATTAATGCACAAAATATATAACAATAATTTGCCTGCGTGTATATCTGGCAAATACTAGTTTGAAATTGCCCGCAATTCACAGAGAAGTGCATAAAAATAAATATTCAATAATCAATTTAGTACCTCTTAAGTTGTAATTATTGTATGAAAGCCAAACTGTAAAAGTAATGCTGGTAACAATATTGGATTGGCTAAGTAAACTGGATGCAAAATAATATTATTTTTTCTCAGCGAAATAATACTCTCATTTTTAGCAAGATTTTTCTTAAAATAATAATGCATATTTCACAAATCAAAAGTCTTCAGTTTTTAATTAACTATATCTATCAACTTTTATTTAATTTGTATGCATATGGGATATGGCCTACTTGTCTTGTGAGTATATTTTAAAGTAATGCTCCATTTCACACGAAATAGCTTATAGATATCTCAAACTCATTCTAGATAAAAAACACAAATTTCTTTTTCAGCGATCACAAATCAAAATAATGCAATGCTAATGAAATATGGTCCCTTATCGACAAAATAAGAAAAGAAATTATACAAGTAATATTCTTTCTCATTCCTTGTATCAATTTTAGGGGATGGTAATTTTTCATGGTAGAGAAAACACAATAATCTTAATTTAGATTAATAAATTTATTATTATATGACTTATTATAAATTTCTAAATTTTACTAATAAATTTAAAATAAGTTCAATAAATGTCCTTAATAAATAATTTTGAGCTTTTTTAATTTTTAATTTTTATATAAAATTTTCAATTGACATGTTTTAAAAATAGTAAGATCCAAATCCTACAAACATATACGTGTATGTGATGGCGTCATTGGCGTGCATTGATTAAAACATTCATTACATCAAATAAGTGATAATCAAATCATGTTTTGTGTTAACTTAAGTACTTATGCTTATATGCATATCAAAGGAGTCTGTAGTCACACAGCTTATTATCTATATTTTTAATCACTTTTTATTATTATCTATATTAGTGCCAGTGTTTCTAACAAACAAACAGTAATCATCAAAATATGGGACACATTTAACTACGTCTCATGTATCAAGAAAAATAGTTAAAAATAATTTGTATCACTATAATGGTAAAAAATTGTAACTATTTTTCAAGATTTCCTTCCGATTAAATCAATACATATTAATTAGCTTTAATTGTTTTCTCGTATAATCTCTCTCCCCCTCTCTCTCTCTCTCTGATACAACTTTTTGGTCCTTAAAACTATAGACTCAAGAGCATATGAGACCCTAAAACTCATTTTTTGTGTATCTTAAGTCATGCCAATCTTCCCTTACCATTAAGGTTGACCATTAGTTAATTAAAAAATGATAAAAAATGACTTCAAAAATTACAAGGGGAAATACAAAAAAAATTACAGAAAAGACCCAAAAATTATAAATCTTTTTGGCCCTCTTCTATAATTTGTGGATCATTTTCTATGATATATATCTTTATTGGAAGTATATATATGGCATACTGACTTGTGAGTAGACCTTACAGACTTTCATTCTATTTCATATGAAACAACTTATAAAATTATCTCAATCAAACTCGTTCAAAATTAAGAAGAAAATAAAAGAACAAAGAACAATTTCTTTTTGACCAACCACAAATCAAAATAATGCTGATAATCAAATAAATGTGACGGATGTGACAACAGAAGAAATTATACAAGATGCCATTTTCTTTCTCATTCTGTGTTTGTATAAACTTCTTTTAAGGGGGGAAACATTCAATCTTTCATATTGCTTTGTGTCCTTAATAGCTTTTCTCAGAGCCAGACATGTTCACATCATGACTTAAGTCTACCTAAAACCAACAATACAAATTTCAAATTCAAATCCAACAATCATGACTTTATAGCATATGGTTCACTAATTTTATATGGTTATTTTATATTTTATATTTGATATTCAGGAAAAATAGATAATCTCTAAAATTTCATTCAGATTTTTGCTTTAATAAAAAATATCCTTGCTCGTTTAATTTTAAGGATTTAAAAAAGTCATCAAACTATTGCCAATATAAATTTTAACACACATGTAAATGAGGTTGCATTGTTTCTTGTACATTCATAAGACGATGTTTCTTGTCACATGCATTGTGACAACAAAATAAAATACAAATTTGACTGCCATCAAGCTGCCAATATGTTTCCTACACATTTCTCGGAGAGTTTAATTTAATATATTTATTGGTGACTTTGAAAAAAGTGGATTATTAGGTTGAGTGTATTGATTTTTTGAGAATACATACTCTTTTTTCCACATACAATATATGAAATTTGAAAAAGGAAAAATTAAAATCCACACTATTTACATATGTAGTTTTGAAGGCAATTGTGTATTTCTTATCTATATAAATTAACATGATATTACAAAATAAAAATATACTTAAAGAAGACATATATAAACTTACATCGCATGAAACGGAGTATGACTTTGAAGTCTACTCAAGTCAAGTCCATGAACATTCAATCAGTTAGGAGGGGAAAAAGAACATTCTCGAGGCTGCTACTGTTTCTAACAAGCTTACCATACAATTATGCTGTACGCCCGTACCAAAAGATTGGTTGCGACGCGCTAGATTCTTTGCCATCATGCAAATATTTTAAGAATGTTTTTAAGAAAACAGCAAGCAATATAAAAAATTCATTTAAAATCAGTGAAGCACTATGTAAGTATTCTGTATTTATTAAACTAAATATAATATTTTACTTATGGTTTATTAAAAACAATTAAATTGTTACCTAGGGGTACTTGGTTCAATTGGTTAAGGGAGTTAGGTAAGTTTATCCTAAAATCTTGAGTTCAATCTTGAAATATGCATTTGCATTAAATAAATAAATATGCTAAAGACATCTATCAATGAAATAATGATCAGCACTCTAATCTTCACTAATTGAGATATCACAACTCAGCACTACCGGACTTTACCCAAAAAATAATAATAATAATAATTTATAGACATTGAAACTATTTTTTATTTAATTGATCAACTTTTAGGCCCTCTTATACGTCAAGCCTACCATTCTTTACTTTGAAATTATATTAAGGGTTCATGGATGCACTTCATCTATTGTAATTAACACCTACCAGCCTTAACCACAATTTCATCAAAAAATGCAGTGATGGATGTGATAATCATAGTGACAACTTAGTCAATAAGGATAGACCCCATTACCAACAAAGGTTGGTGTCACATGTTAAGACTTTTTTGTTAAGGAACAAAAATATTCAAAAACTTTTTCTTTAGAATATTTGGTATCCTCAAGTCGATAGTGGTGTATAGGTACCATTAACTTTATAAAAGAAGCAAACCATCTTCTACCCATTTTAGAACTTAACGGTCAACATGAGGCTATTTTTTTGAAAGTTAATAGGTACCCATACATTATTATTGATTTAGGAAAACTAGAAGCTTCTAGAGAATGAAGTTTTGGATATTTTTGCACCTTAACTATTTTTCATTTAATGAACTAGTCAAGCCTGGGGGTTCTTCACCTAGAAATTAAGTGGCGAGTGATGCCAATATTACCAGTCCAAAATATATAACACTGTAGTGTTAGTCCAAAATGTACCACAATTTGAAAATTAATAACATTAAATTTTCTTTTTCATTAATTCCTTTCTTAATTAGATTGTATTGTAAGGAGATATTATATGAGGAAATTAAAGGCAATATAATTAAGATAAACTCTTTCTATTAAAAAATATAAAGCATTTTTAACCGAATTTCACCCTAATAAGTTAGTTAATCGTCTTCAAATTAACACTCTCTTTATTAAATTACCCTTAATAGTTTTTTCACTTCAAATAAATATAAAGTGATTTATTTATTTTTGAAAAAAAGATTGATTAGATCTTGAAACATTAAAAATGCCTTATATTTTTTAACAGAGGAGAGTATTGATTTTAATTGGAGGGCAATCTTAGAAGTATTGATATAATTGCAAATACATAAGTTTCAATTACAGATAAGATATTTGACTTCTAAACATAATTCTGATAAGTTTCAATTATAGGGATAATTTGGTCTACATTTTTTTAATTTTAGTTATAATTACTATACTTGACAAACTTTCCTAAACTATATGAATTAGTTATTTTCTCCAATATTTTTTGTTAGTCAAATTTATGTTCTCCAATATTTAAAAACAGATATAGTTAACCAACAATTGTGACTGATACATATACTGCTTCGGGAGGCTTTTGTTATCACCAACAAAATCTTTCACAAATTTAATTCTATATGCACATCAAACCACCAATACTGAACTGGAGGTTTGCATATGTAAATCAAAAACTGATTTGGCATCGTTCCTATAATTTAATTAATCTAATTAGGTCTCATCTCACATCTTAATCGTCATTAGAAGCAATTAATTTAAGTAATCACATATGATGAGGGAAATCCCGGCATATATGAGTTATATATATATATATATATGAGCATACTAGTGTAATGAGTCTTATGCTATTAACTTATGTTAATTTAATGCTTGCTTTAACTGTGACACTTGTAATCAATGAGCGCACGCATATTTAGTATTTAGGAGGAAGTGTGCATGTGATCCTTTTATTTTGGTCCTTTAATTTTATAAAATGTTTTTTTTAATAAAGTGTTTTCTTTGTCCTTTAACTCTAAAACCGTTAGTTTTATTAATAAAAGAATGCTGACATTGAATTTAAAGTTTTTCAAATGTTGACATATTAAGTTTAGCTTTTAAAATAATAGCATTTGACACAAGAAAATCATCATTCAAGATTAAAGATGCTTTATAAGAAACTATGTATAAAGTTAAAAAAAACTAAACAATTATTTTTACCTAGTATTTATGTATTTCAATTTTCGTTTGGAATCTCAATTTTTTCTCTACAAAAGTAACGAATGGCTATTTAAAAAAAAAAAGATAATATGTTTGGTTGGTTTCCATGTTCATAAAAAGATATCAAATAAAACATTGCCAGTTTTGTCATAGCTTTTAGTTTTCATTAACGAAATATTTTCATAAACTTAATCATAATATGTGTGCACATCAAACTCCCAAAAATGCTCTGAACAAATAAAACATTATATAGTGAATGTATTATATAAAATTAAAATATGTTATGCAATTTCTTCTTTTAGACTCAACACACTATTATGCACAGCGTAACTTTTAAGTGTTTTCATGTCAATTCTGATATGATACGCTTTACTTTTATTTTTATTAATTATTGTATATAACTTTTCTTCTTTAGTTTCTAGAATCTACCAATATAAATATTTATTTTCAATGTTAATTAAGTGGTATTTTCATTTGTGAAATGGAGAGTGAGTTTGAAGCCTACTCACAAGTCAAGCACAGCACTTACCATACACCTACAAATTTATGATAGATATTCAATCCAAGTCTAAAGAATTTTGATACCAATCAAAAGATTTCTTATAGCAACTCACAAGTTTTCCCATCACTATTAATGTTCATTTGGGGTATCCTCTATATATGGCCTACCAAACTTGACCATGCATGCAATAATACAACGAAAATGACCAAAAAGGAAAATTATATTCATCATAATGGACAAAGCTTCTTCTTATCACTAATGTAACAACCTATACAATGATATGATAATAAAAAATATGATTCTTGAAGTGGTAACGAACCACTTTGCAGGACAAAGCTTCTCCCCATCAATAACATATAATTTTATTTCTCTTTCCTTGTATCTTCTTTGCCAATTAACTTTTATGTAATAATTATTTCTATCTATACCCAACTCACAAATCAAGCATGCCTTTCGGTGATAATACTAACATTTATATGTATTAAATTATACAGTCACTGGTAACGAACCTATCAGGCATGCTTTTGTTGCAATTTTCTATCAAATAATGATGACTTCAATAAATTCATATGTATTAAATTATACAGTCACTGCCCCTAATGCTTATAAACTTGTACATATAATTAATTAAATTATAACAAATTTATAGTAAATTATAAATTTAAATTTCATGTAAATTATAATCAAGCATTTTATAAATAGTAGAATCTCTATATCTAGAAAACTATAAATGTTGAGCGACGATGAGATGAATAACTATTCCACCCAAAAATTAAAAAAAATGCATAATTGAAGAGATAATGTATCCACACAAACTTCTTTTTAATGCCTGCCAGACTTGATCATAAATGAAATAATACAATGAAAAAGTGGTCCCAGAGGTGAAATTATGCGACATGCAAGGATAAATTGACCATAAATAAAATAAAGAAGCCAAATAATTAAATATGCAGTCCTTAATCAATGTGATAATGGAAGAAATTATACAACACGAAATTTTCTTTCTCTTCTATTGCATCAACTTCTTTGAAGGGACAAATTAAATTTTAATCTTTAATAATTAATTTTGTCCTCAAAAGAAGAAGATATATTTGTGCCCTTTAATTTCCTCAATTCACAATCACAAGTCAAGCATTACTTTAGCCTACACATTCATGGATTTAGAAAATATCAAGCCTGGGAGCTGTGATGACAAGTCCACTCATCAAGTCAATTAAGTTTGAATTAATTGGCTAATCATCAATTCAAAAAAAAAAAATAAAAAAGCTAGAAAGAGATTGTCAAAAAATTGTGAAAAAAAACTTCTGAAGTTTTTTGATAATCACTAGCCACAGATATAATTTTGGCAATTTGTTATATCTAGAAAATGAAAAATACTTAGAAATCATAATAAAATATAGTCATTCACTTTGGGAAAAACATGCCTGATGTTTGCTGAATAGAAATTATAAAAAAAAAAAAAAAGAATACCACCAAGTGCTTGGATCAACTAGCTAGGGGTTGATTCCTTTTAACCTGAGGTCTCATATTTGAGCTTAAGGCATGCAACAACAATCAATTCTTTGTGGGAGATATGCCCTCAAAAAGGTTCTCGCAAACTGCTGATCAGATTTGTCTAGGTCAAAGACCTAGGATACAATTGCAAAAGCAAGAAATAAAAAATAAGAGAATAAAAACTTAATAACCTCTCTTGACTCATTTGATTAATTCTTCTGTATTAGTTGGATGGAATACCTTTGGTATGAATAGAAATAAGAAAATAAAGAATACTCCTTCATTATTCAACTAGAAATGTTAACAAATTAAAGTGAGCTTTGGCTATCACATCTCTATTTTGTTACCAACAACTTCGCATGTTACTAATGGTGTTTGAGTGCTTTTAGTTTTACTTTCATCTTTAAAATACTTCTTTTGTTTTGATAATCATTATTTATAATTTCATAATTGTGATGGTTTAAGGTGCATTCATTATATGGAAATTGATAAGGATGATGATAAACTTGCGAAGATCTTTATTAAATTTTTATTTGTATTTTTAGATGTTAGTAAATTATTGGATAAACCCTAAAGTATTTTTTGAATAGCAACCAGCATGCTAAAGTATTTGTTGGAGCATTTTCACCCCTAAATAATTAAATTAGAGCATCCTCTACCCTGCCATTAAATCCTAGAAACATTTGTTAAATCAAAATTTAGTCCAGGTTAGCTTTTTCTGATGGACATTTTTGGGGGTTTAATGGTAGGGTAGAGGATGTTTCGATTGAATTACTTTAGGGGCAAAAATACTTTAGGGTACTAGCTTCTCTTTGAAGAATACTTTAAGAACAAAAATGCACCTTTATCCTAAATTTTTTATAATCACAAATTAAGAAGTGATTGGGGTATCATAATTGAATTTTAGGAGTAATTCATGAATATACTTGCACTGTATCTACTCATGAAAAGATACTTATCATCATCATCATCTTAATTAATATTGGATATATATATATATATTTTATAATTCATGAATAGGAAAAATATTTATTTAAGAATTTTGTTTTGAGATTGTCTTTTTATATTCTTTGTTCCATTTTGCAAGGAAATGAAGTGACTTTGATGCTTACTACTCACAAGTCAAGCACGGCATTTACCATATACCTACAAATGAATGATAGATATCCAATCCAAGTCTTTTTGAAGACGTTTATGGCTACTCATAAGTCTTCCTACTATTAACATTCTTTTGAGGTACCCTCTCTATATGGCCTACCAAACTTGCAATAAGTGCAATTATCTTCATCATAAAGGGACAAATTAAAATTTTTGGTCTCACAAATGTACATTTTGAGTTGTTCTTAAAGTGATAACAAACCATTTTATGGGACAAAGCTTTTTTTTCACTACTAATGTAATTTTCTTCCTTTTTAATTCCATCAATTTATTTTATGAGATAATTTTATGTAATAGTCATTCCTATTTTTTTTTTTGGAATAAAAGGGCAAGCCGATGATTGAAAGTTATAAAAAGTACATGACAAAGTAAAAATAATTAGGCTTTAGTAGCCTGAACATTGATAGTCTGTTGCCGATTTGCTTGAACAAGACCCACGCAACTACTGGGGATTGTGCAAGTTATTTCTGTCTTTACTCAACTTACAAGTTAAGCACACCGAGCGCTTCATCACTCGTCCACATAGAAATAGCATGAGATGGAATTCTAATTTTTATAATTCTAAAGCATACTATTAAAAACAATCTACCATATATTTTATTTTTATATTATTCTTTTGCTTCTTTTAGATTATATTAAAAAAGTAAGGATAATGTAACTTTTAGTCTTCAAGTTTAATTTTTGTCAATTTAGTCTTTAAGTTTACTTTGATTATCAATTTTGTTCTCATTGTTTAAAAAGAATATTACACTGTTAAAATTTGTTAACATGAATAACATAATATTAATAACAGCGATGTGGATTTTCTTTCTTTTTGATCCTTGCATCTTCTTTTACTGGTTAACTTTTATATAATAGTTATTTCTATCTTTATCCAACTCACAAGTCAAGCATGCCTTATAGTGATAATACTAACATTTTAAAATTATTTTTATACTAACATTTTATTATTTGCTTTACTTGCAAATTTTCTATCAAATAATGATGATTTCATCAATAAATTCATATGCACTACATTATACAGTCAGTACCGCTAATGATTATAAACTTATATTAGTAATTAAATTAGCCACGTGTAACGAGAATGAGAGAAAACACAAAAATTTCTTTCATCAGTTTTAAATTTAATGTAAATTATAACAAAGTATTTTATATATAGTAGAATCTCTATATCTATAAAACTATAAATGTTGAGTAATGAATAAATGAATAACTGTATCACCCAAAAATTTAAAAAGAAATGCATAATTGACAAGACAATGCATCCATGCAAACTTCTTTTTTGATGGTTGCCAGACCAGACCATAAATGAAATAATGCAATGAAAATGTGGTCCCCAAAGTGAAACTATACAACACACAGGGACAAATTGACCACAAATAAATAATGAAACAAAAATAAAAATGTGGTCCTTAATCAATGCGATAATGGAAGAAATTACACAACATGCAGTTTTCTTTCACGCAATTTTCTTTATCTTCCATTGCATAGCCCTCTACATTTGAAGACGTTGGGTATTTTTTATAACTATAAAAAATATAAAAAAATAAGGTATATGATATTAAAAAAAATATGAAAAAAAAACTTCTGAATTTATTTGATAATCACCAACGACATGTATAATTTTGGCATTTTTATCTTCAGAAAATGAAAAATATTTACAAATCATAATAAAATATAATTAAACACTATGGAAAATATGCCTGATGTTTGCTGAATAGAATTAAAAAATAATTATGATACTGAAATTAAATTTTGAGACTGTCAAAACAATATGAAAAAAAAACTTCTGAATTTATTTGATAATCACTAACGACATGTATAATTTTGGTATTTTTATCTTCAGAAATGAAAAATATTTATAAATCATAATAAAATGTAGGTACATGCTTTGGGAAAACATGTTTGATGTTTGCTGAATAGAACAAAGAAAATAAAAACTTAATAACCTCTATTTACTCGTGTGATTAATTCTTCTGTTTTTAAGTTGGATGGAATAGAAATAAGAAAATAAAGAATACTCCTTTTGTTATTCAACAAAAGATGTTAACAAAATGAGCTCTGGCCATCAAATCTCTGCTTTTTTTACCAACAACTTCACATGTTACTGAGGGTGTTTGAGTTTTTCAATTTTACTTTTATCTTTTAAAATATATTTTTTTGGGTAATTGTTATTGTCTCGCCCCGAAATTTAAGTGTGACCAGCTTGGGATATGCATAGGAGCACACATCCCTTGGCCTTAATACCAGCTACTATATTTTAACTATAACACACTCATGGTATCGAGTAGGGCTCTTCATTTTATTTTATTTTAATTATAACAAAAGTCATAAATTTTCCTTGAAATTTAATATAGAGTCTCCAAAAATTCTACAACAACAATATTAGCACAAATAGCAATAATGAGTTTTGCTCTTATCAATAGACAAACAAATACAAAGATCCTAAGTATAGTCTATGTAGAGCATCTAAAATAGAATTTACAAATCACATAGTATAACATATAACTTGAGTTTCTGAACAAATAGAAATTTAATCAAATTAATGCTTTAATCTCAATTTGGAAATATACCCTTCTTTGATCCCCTTGGAGGTCCATGGCTATCTACAATATCTAAGGCCAAAAATTTTCCCAGTGAATAACATCCCAATAATGAAATTTAGAAAAATCAAGATAAATCAATTCATCAAGTAAATTGGTGCACAATTAAAAGAGAACATCAACATAATATCATAACTGAATTTGAAGATTAAGAGATTTTATATAGCTTCAAAAATGCCAAACTAGTAAATATACAATTACTAAACCTTAGAACTTGATCTTGAAAAATAAAATAAATTAAGTAAATAAAAAATAATAAGATTCACTATTTAAAATCAGTAAAGTGTATATAAATATATACACTCACATATCAATTAAATCCAAGGACTTTGCAGAACAAGTAATAAATGTGGACACATAGTCCATAAAGGTAAATAACCAAATACGGCTTATGCCATGAAAATAAATATGGACACACAGTCCACGAGGATAAGTAACCTAACATGGTCAAAGCCACGAAATAGACATAAGTACGAAACCCAAGAATAACATATGTGAGAACAGAGCTCACAAAAATCAAACTAACTTGTCATTGACCAAGGCATGCCAAGGGCTAACGGAATTGTCGTTAGCTATTAGTGCTCTGCATATAGTCCTCTAAAATCACTTTTTCAAACATGCGAGAAATTAGTCATTTTTAAAATAAAAGGTGTACTCTTAATATCAAACTCGCATGAACCTTTCAAAATCTCAATCCTTCTCAATATAAAATTCTTCACTAATTCTACATTTGCCTTTATCAAATATATATAATAAAAATTTTTTACAATTTGAGCTAATAAAAATTTTCGTCATCCTTCAAGATATATTTTACAATGAATATATAGACATATTATAATTTATTATTTTTCACCATACAAATTACAATTGCAAGAATTTAAAACAATATAATTAACAAAATATTAAATGCTTGAAATAGTACATGAAATGTATTTTAAGAAAAATAATATTTCAATGAAAAGAGATTTGTTAATAAATTTATTGAGATGTTATCCACTTACCTGATACATTCCTAACTACATAACTTACTCCCAGCTAGTCACTTTCACAATATGGGCCGCTCCTTAATTCTCTAATGCCCAATGTAACATTATTGTCATTTTTACATACACTAACTAAGCACAGACCAAAACTCTAAATCACTTGAGACTAATATTGAACAACCCAAAGGGCACATCCCCATCCCAAACCCATGACAAATTCAAAGAGAATAACTTTATATTAATTTTCCACTAGTAGAATGCAATATTGAATTAATGAATAATATATATATATATATATATATATCAATTAATAATCCATTAAGCATAAAATAAAATCTCATCTTAATTCTTTCACAAATAACATGTCATGATGAATTAATCCATAAATCTCCAAAATACATCTAAACAATATCTGCATTTTCCAAGTCTCAAAAGAGGGGGAAAAAACTTTTAGTATGACTTATTCAACATTACCACTTATGTTTACCCAATTTTATTACCTTTATTTCTCAAGCATTTCATTAAATATTTTATATGTATTCAATAAGTATCATAAAAACAAATCAATTTGATCTTGAAATTACCGCCCAAATGCTTTTTCCAACTTGTCTAATTTAACTCTCAACCAACACAATAGTCACGCTTAGCCTCATATTTTCCAACTCCTTTTTCAAATAGACAAAGCTAAATTTTCCTCATGTTTAACTCTTAACCAAAGTTCCTTAAAGCTATAAAGAAACCACTTCACTTGTTATAATGTGAAATTCCAATAAGTATACGCTAAAATTTTTCTATCAAACCTTTTCTCTCTTTTTATTTAAACACCTTATCTACAATAATAAACATAGAATCATCAACCTTCTCACTCCCAAAAACACAGGCCAATAATTTCCAATCATCTGTACAAATTAAAATATAATGCAATAGAGCAGAA
The DNA here is from genome assembly GCF_029017545.1 of Prosopis cineraria. Lineage (NCBI taxonomy): Eukaryota > Viridiplantae > Streptophyta > Magnoliopsida > Fabales > Fabaceae > Prosopis > Prosopis cineraria. Next base: position 28,842,186 of record NW_026555342.1, on the reverse strand, counting down.
ATCCTTTATTCACCATGACAAATAAATGAAATCAAACGTGTTCCTTAGGCACAATAACATATAAAGAAAGTAGAAGAGCTTGTGGCATCATTAAGCACCAGTTCATGCAAGAAAAAGAAGGGAAAATCAGACTTTCAGCTCACCCAAATCACAATAGACACACAAATCTGATGCAAAGAAGAGAAGAGGGATAGGATTCAACTCACAAGCAATGCAAAAAAGGAATGATGGAAGAGAATTGAAACTTTAACAAGAAAGACGGTAAGATTTGGCCACCTGAAATAGGGGACGAAGAGGATCATCTCACGACCCAATTTCCAGCAGCGATGTGGATGAAACTTCTGCATCCACGGTGACTGGTGAGGATGCGACGGTGGAGGGAGGAGAAGGGTAGACAGAGATCGAAGGATAAAGGGGAAGGAAGAGGAGGCAGAGTCTCCTGAAGCTTCTGCCAAGAGAAATAAAAAGGGGAAAAGAGAAGCGAGGGAGAAAAATATCTAATCTGAGCATCATTTCTTTTAAGAGCATTTCAGTAATTTTTTAATCATTAAAACAAAATAAAATGTCTCTATTGACCTCAACAGAATCGAACCCATAACCTGAAAATGAGCACCAATAGAAGTTGCCACAATGCTACTAGAATATTATGATAGTTTTATCCCAAAATTACTAGAAATACAATTAAATTATCTAATTATAAATTTTCATTTACTTTAATTTCTTGAGTCAGCACAGTTATTTATAATTTATTATGTTTTATAGTTTAAAGTCATTTATTATATTGAAATTGAGTGATATGGATGATGATAAACTCGCAAAGATCTTTATTAAATTTTTATTTGTATGTTTAGATGTTAGTAAATTATTTACAGTCACCAATAATTAAGAAGTGATTTGGGTATCATAATTGAATTTGGTACTACTACTACTACTACTTTCTATATATCTGAATGAGAGGTTTGGATCAAATCCAAATCTCCATTAATTCAATGACACTATAAGAGTCTTTTCGTAATGATTTTTTAACAAATCTTCTCTTTTGTGTATTTTTTTTATTTCCATTTTTTGTTATATTCCCGGTGTATCATATATACTTGAACTGCATGTACATTCAGACTTTGGATGCTCTAAGGAGCTTTTGCATACCTATATCAACAAAAACTGATTTAGTTTCATTCCTATAATTTAATTTATTTAATTAGATCTCATCCCACACCTTCAGCTTCATCAGAAGCAATGAACTTCAGAGTTTTGGATTTAAATCCTCTGAAGTTGGGAATAGTGAATTTCTATGAAATTTTCTTTTATAGTATTTTCTCTCATTTTATTGTTTTTTATAAAATATAAAATCTTCTCTTTCTTTCTTAAAAAGAAAAACTTCACGAAAATTTACCAATCCCAAATTCAGTGGATTTAAAATAAAATTCTTGCTAGTTTGATTTCATATATACACCCATGCATGTGAGCTGTAGAAATTTAAGCAAATTAGTATTTATGTATTTCAATTATTGATTGGAATATCAATTTTCTTCTCAATAAAAAAACAAATGTGCAATGTGCATATTTATGTATTTAGTTTTTTTCCTTTGTTATCCATTGAAGGCAATCATGTTTGAGGCACCCTTTGGCACTACATATAAGCACTTCTTCAAGCAGAGATTTGAACTAACAAATGGGCAATGTGTATACTTATGTATTTAGTTTTCAAATTAAATTACACCAACGTCAATTTTCATAAGATCTTATCCTTCAATGCAATTTTACATAACTTTTTCTTTAAATATTGCAAATCTTATGGCAAATATTTAAATAAAAGACTGATCACGCACAACGTAACCTAGAGTTTTCGTGTTAATTATGATTTTCATAAGATCTTATCCTAGAGTTTTAATGTTAATTATGATATGCTTTACTTCTTTTTATATTTGTCAGTTATTGTGTGTGTGTGTGTGTGTGTACCTTTCTTTAATTTCTAGAGTCTACCAATATGGTACATCATTCATAGCTATATATATATAGAGAGAGAGAGAGAGAGCTGTATTTTTGACATTAGTTAAGTGATATTTTTATTTGTGAAATGGAGAATGACTTTGATACCTACTCACAAGTCAAGCACGACATTTACCATGTACCTACTTGAGAAATTCTTAGGTGGACTCAGTATACATATCCATCCAATAAAAATCTCATATTTAGATGACATTAAACATAAATTGAGTTTGACATTAATGATAGTAGAGAGAGAAAAGGAAAAAATTAAATAAGTATTCTATTATAAAAGTAAAGTCATTAAAAATAATGACACTTAAGATTTTGTTTGATTAAATTGGTGCAATTTTCTTGGATGGATCATAGAGAATGTGGTGCATCGAGACCATCCAAATATTTCTCATACCCCTACAAATGGATGACAAATATCCAATCCAAGTCTGTAGAGTATAATTTGATATCCAATCAAAGATTTTTTATGGCTACTCACAAGTTTTTCCCCACTATTAAAGTTTATTTGGGGTACCCTTTATATGTGGCCTACCAAACTTGACCATAAATGAAATAATACAATGAAATCGAAAATATGGTCCAAGAAGTAAAACTATATTCATCATAAAGGGACAAAGCTTCTTGTTTTTACTAACATACATACATCTTGGGTTGCTCTATTAACTTATATAATGATGTGATAATGAAAACTATGGTTCTTGAAATGCCAATAATGATGTGATAATGAAAATATGGTTCTTGAAATGCTGAGGGATCACCTTGCAGGACAAAGCTTCTTCCAATCACTAACACAATTTTTTATCTTTCCTTGCATCTCCTTTTACGGGTTAACTTTTATTTAATAGTTATTTCTATCTTTGCCCAACTCACAAGTCAAGCATGACTTACAGTTGATAATACTAAGATTTTTAAATTATTTTTATACTAATATTTTATTAGTTGCTTTAATTGCAAATTTTCTGTCAAATAAAAATGATTTCAAATAAATTTATATGTATTAAATTATACAGTCATTTTCTCCCTTTTTGGACTAGCTACAGTCAGTTCCCCTTATGCCTGCATAAATTTATACATATTATATTAATTAAATTACTCTCGTGTGACAAGAATGAGAGGAAACACAAATTTCTTTCATCAGTTTAAATTTCATGTAAATTATAACCAACCACTTTATAATAGCAGAATCTCTATATCTATAAAACTATAAATGTCTAGAAATGAAGAAATGAATAACTATTTTTCACCAAAAATTTAAAAAGAATGCATAATTGAATATTTGAAGGGACAAGTATCCACACAAACTTCTTTTCAATGCTAGCCAGAGGTAACCACAAATGAAATAATACAATAAAAATGTGGTCCCAATAGTGAAATTATAAAACACGCAAGGACAAATTGACCACAAATAAAGTAGCCAAAATAAAAATGTGATCTTTAATCAATGTGATAATGGATAGAATTATTTGGCCAAAAAAAAAAGATAATGGCTGGAATTATACAACTGGGCTAAGTATGTAAATTTTTTCCATTTTCTTTCTCTTCCATTGCATTAACTTCTTTGAAGGGACGGATTAAATTTTAATATTTAATAATTATTTTTGTCCTCAAATAAAGAAGATATATTAATTTGTGCCCTTCATCAATTCACAATGACAAGTCAAGAATGACTTTAGCCTTTGCTTTCAAGGATTTAGAAAATATCAAGATTTGGGGTTGTGACGTCAATTAAGTTTCAGTTAATTACCTAACCGTCAATTCAAAAGAAATAAAAATAAAAAGCAAGAAAGAGAAGCCCTCTACATTTGGAGACTTTGGGTATTTTCATAAATTTGAAAAAATAAAAAATGGTATATGATATTTAAATTAAATTTTAAGAATGTAAAAAAAATTGAAAAAACACTTCAGAATTTATTCGATGATCATTAACAATATTTTTAGATCATAATAAAATATAGTTATACACTTTGGGAAAAAGTGCTTGATGTTTGCTGAATAGAAATAAGAAAATAAAAGGGAAAATTATGAATAGGTCCCATGGAAGCAACTTATTTAAAAATAAGTCCCGCAAAATTGAGAAATTACAGCTAAGTTTTTTGGGACTTGAGTGTAATTTATAATATGTGTGTAAATACAATACTATCCCTACTCAATGGGTTACAATGACAAAAATATCCCTTTACCTAAATTAACCATTATACTCAGTCTCTCATGTCCATGATCGCTTATCCTGCTGCTACTGTTCTTCTCCTTCATCAGTCTGTCTATTTTGCTTCGTTCATTCTATCTATTCTGCTTCATTTGTGTTTTGCTCTATCCATCACTTGCTCTCTTCTTTGGGAATTGCTAGGGCAGAATCCATCATTATTCATCATCACAGTCAATTGTAATCTTCATTTTTTCTCCTTGGTACTATAATTGCTTTGCATGCTAAAGGCTTTATTTGAATTAATTAGTAAGATTTCATTATTTAATTTAAGTTTTCATTACTATAAGTTTTAGTTTTCATTGTTCAATATTCAAACTTCTTCTCAAATTTGCTAGATATAAAAAGATTTGAACATTTGCTCTGTTGGATTAATTTAAAAAAAAAATAGAGAAACATAGTTCAATTATAGCAAAAAAAGTTACAGAGAACAAAATTTCTGTGAGTGATCCCATAATTACTGAAAACACATGATTGGTTAAATTATTAAATATGTGAAGTTAGGGTTGTGAAAAGTTGAAATACTAGTTGTAAATTACTGATAAAATAGTTGTAAGCCAACTAGTGTTAAACTTGTTAGTAAGGTAGGATCAATGTAGCCATTAGATATGTGAAGTTACAGTTGTAAAAATTTGATATTTTAGTTGTAAATTATCGATAAGGTAGTTGTAACAATTAATTTTAAACTTTGTTGATTTAAGAAGATAATGGCAATGTTAATATTCAGCAGGTATATGTGTGTATGATGGCAAGTTCTTTATCTAAATGAGTATATTGTTATTTTCATATTGGAGGGAAAATGGTGAAGAATCAAGATGGGAGTATATATTATGAAGGTGGGAGGGCAAAAGGAAGAGAAATTAATGAAGGCACAACACTTGAAGAGTTGAAAAGAATTATAAGATAATGTATTGGGTTGGAACACAATATATTAGAGACGAAGTATACCATAAAACCTGAAATAAACACATTAGTTGACCTTGAAGATGATGAAAGAGTTGCTAATTTGATAGAGTTCAATGATAGTACTGCTCATGTTTATATTGTTGGCAATGATGTCAGTAATATAGACATGGTAATCGAGTCACATGAGGGGTAAGTTGTAATATTTACTTAATATCATTTGGGAATTATTGTGGTTTAATTGGTGGATATTGTTTCTTATTATAGATTGTCACAAATTGGTGGGTATTCAATTAGCTTGAATGAACTCAACCATAAACCTGAATCAATACCTCTTTCAATGAGCACTTTACTAGCACCATTGCTTGAGGTTAATGCTTTGAAATGAAAAGATTTGCTTTATGGAGCTGGACAAATATTCCATAATGCTGTAGAATTTAGACAAGTACTTTACAAGTTTAGCATTGGAAATAAGTTTTGTTACAGTTTTGTGAAAAATAACATAAAAAAGGTTATTGCAAAGTGCAAGGTAGACAAGTGCAAATGGAGAGTGAGTGCATATGCCATTTATGAAACAAGTCCTGTATTGAGGGTAACATCATTATATAATGAGCATGCACACTTAGCACAAGACACATTAGTTGTTTAGCAGAAGGCTAACGTAAATCTAACTTCATCCATAATAATTGATGAACCAAAGTCAAATGCTGACAAAACTCCTAACGAGATTAGACGAGACTTGTACTAAGAATTTAGCCTTATCCTTACTTATAGCCAGGCATACAGGGGAAAAGAAAGAGCAATGGAAGAGTTGCATGGTGCTCCTAAACATTCATACAAGTTGATTCCATAGATTTGTCAAAGACTAACTAAGAAAGATCCAAGGATAATAGCAAAATGGATAGCTTGTAGAGATAATAGGTTTGAGAGGTTGTTTATTGCTTACAGTTGTTGTATAGATGGCTTTTTAGATGGTTGCAAACCTATTTTGTATGTTGATGGATATCACTTGAGCGGGTCATACAAAGGAACATTATTATCAGCTTCTGCTCATGATGCAGATAATGATCTATTTCTAGTAGCTTATGCATAGTTAGTGGGGAGAAGTTACAAGAATGGACTTGGTTCATGCATAACATGAAAGATATTATGGGGTCTTTGGAAGTGACTATTGTATCTGATAGACACAATGAAATTATTGGTGCTGTGAGAACTATTTTTGGAAGGGACAGGCATGCATTTTGCTATCAGCATATCAAAGAAAATTTTAGTTTGGAGTTAGTGAAGATTGGAAGATGTGGAACAAGGGCTACCACAACAAGCAAGTAGGATGCATTGAAGTTGTTGGAAGTTATAGCATATGCTATAATTGACCTTGAATTTAATAAGGCAATAGGAAACTTGAGAGCTTTTTGTCCAGAGTTAGCTCAATGGTTGGAAACTAATGGTAACATTAATAGATAGGCCTTATCAAAATTCCCTTTTTGTAAGTGGGACAATATAACTAATAATTTATTTGAATCTTTCAATACTTGGCTAGTTAAAGAAAGAAAACATAGTGTGGTCATACTACTTCTTGAACATCAAGAAAAGCTTGCGAGTAAGATATATGCAAGCAAAGTTGCTATGAACAAGTGGCAGAATGGTGTTGGGCCAAATATTGAGAGAAAGTTGAAGGCTAATGTTACACGAGCGGAAGTAATGTTAGTTAACCATCATTCAGATAACTTACTAAGTGTGAAGATAGGAGACATTCATTTGTAGGTTGACCTATCTCTTAGAGAATGTACATGTCAAGCTTGGCAGATGTTTGGGATCCCTTGTGCCCATACATGTGCAGCTATAAAAAAAGGGCCATGCTAATGTGTACTCATATGTGGAAGGATGTTACCATTTGAGATCTTAGGAGAAAATATATAAGGACACAATAATCCCTATCGAGACAAATGATATGCCACAAGTGAATGCGTTAACAATTATCGAGATGATGATAGAAACCTTCCTAAGGTCCCCTACTACCTCTCGTCCTCTTGGTCAGCCCCAATCAATGAGAAAAGAGTCTCAATTACAAGGCAAGAAGATTTATCATTGTGTAAGATGTGGACAGAGTGGCCACATGCATAGGATGTGTCAAAATCCTAACCCTACATGACCTAACAAGTTAGAAGTTAACTAGTTCATTTTCATTTTTAAAATGTTTTTTCTTTGAATTTATGATGATCTTATATGATGGTGTTGGTGAAAGATTATCAATTTCTATATTTTAATTGTGAAGTCCTTGAGTTCATAAAACAAGAAATTTGATTCGTGAATTAAGAAGTTTTACTAGTAAAATATGAAGTTCTAGTTATAAGCGAATGGCGAACAATTATGAAGTATAAACACAATTTCATTAGCATATTAGTTGTAGAACAAGAAATATGACCTGTGAATTAAGAAGTTCTACTTGTAAAATATGAAATTTTAGTTGTAACGGATGGCGAACAATTATGAAGCATAAACACTAGTGCTTTAGATAGCCTACAATGTTAACATCATATTTAAACACTGTCAATGAACCCTCTTGGCTTTGTTATTTGGTTTGTTATTTTCCATTCAAGCCATAACATTTTCCCGAGTTAGGTTATTGGGATCATTTACTAAATCTCATGCTTTGTCAATGCGAAGCCTTTCCATTGCATCTTAAGTTCAAATTCAAAAGATATGATTTAATACTTATGTTTTAAACACCATGAACCTATACAATTTTCTACAATGCACCAAAAAACAGCAAAGATAATATAAAGGAAAATTACCTTTTCTATAGGAGGCATTGACTTGCCATTCCATTCAAGTTGTTTAGTGTTATCCCATTGTTCAAGCCATGTTATAAGACGTAGGCTGCAATCATATTTACAACAAAATTACTCAATTAATAGCTTTAATGTATTTATAATAACTTCTAAATTAATTAAGATTAACTTACATAGTCTTTTGTATTGGAATAAGGGCAAATATCACATCCAAGTAAGGACTCTTGCAATATTTTTTTGGATTAACCATCATCAGGATGTTTTTGAAGTGATGAGATTGTACAATTAAACGCAATCATAAGCATCATGCAAAGTATCATATAAGCTCAAAATGAAAATTGTCTATTATTTCTTACCATACATTGGGCTAGCAACCTCTTCTCATTTGCTAAAGTGTCATCTAGTTTGAGCACAAACAAATACAATGAGTCAAGCACATGGAAATGCAATCCTTTTAGCTCTACAAAATAACAAAACCAATGTGAATAGCATAACACTAGTGCAATAATGAAATCACACTCTGTAATATCATAGCCTAAATGTTCTAGCATAAATAACATAGTATGCTCCCTAACCTTCCAACCCCGCACATCTTTCATCATTATTTCAATAAACAATGGGGTAAATATATGGCACCTCACACCACCTTTTCTTCTTTTTGAGCAGCCATCAAAGCTTTGATCTTTATGGTCATCACCGTGTCATTGATCCATTTTCTTGGTGCAAAACAACACAACTCACCTCGTGTTACATAAAAATCATACATATCAATGAATGGCCAGTTTATATTAGTTTAAAAATAACAGAATAATGTCAAATTGAGAACACAAAAAAGTTATTTACATAATACACTATAATAATTAAAGCTTGCTGTTTGCAATCCTCTTTCTTAGCCCATTTTGTGCAAAAGTTATAAAGGCATTGCTTTTCATCATATATCACATTACTGGAGGTGAATTGTGGTAATGTCACCTTAAAGCTAGACCATTATCAGCCATGATGGCCTCTAGTTGACCTTTTAAACTTCATTTCTTCTTCTACATCAACATCTATTGACTCATCTTTGTCACCTCCTTCATGCTCTTTTTCTTCCTGTTCATCCTCATTTTCTTCCTCTTCGTCTTCACCTCCTTCTTGCTCATTTTCTTCCTCTTCATTCTCACCTTCTTCTTCTTTCCCTTCTTTATCCTCATCTCTTTTATCCTCTTTGTCTTCCTTATATATTGCAACATGACTCACCTCCTCCGCCTGTTCTAGATAATCTATTTTTCTCTTCTTCTCAAGTGCATAACGTTTCTTTTGCACCTTCATAAGCACCTCACCAATATGTCTAACTAGCTCTGCCTCCCTGAGATGCTACAACAACACGGTGACAAATATTTCCATCATACAAGTAAACATGATATCATTTAACAGTAATCTTATGCAATTATTATATTATCTTACAATGTCTTGAAAGGCTATTACTGGAAGAAATTGAGAGGAAGAGTCACTTGTAACAAGCTTAGGTTTATATAGCATGCCATGATCGCCCTGTCTTTCCTTTCCATGAGAACTTACTCAGACGCCCTCTTTTCATTCCAATGATTAACAGCTTTGCTTAGCCAAGGAAATGTCTCTGGCTCCTCTAATAGGAAATTCTGAAAGAAACGGATCTGACTATAAAACATTAACCACTGTTAATAAGACATCACATGGCAATAAGACTTTCAACATTAATCAAAAACCTAAAAATTCTAAAATTATATACTTCAAGAAAGAAAAAGACATCCACCAACATTTCTCCTCTTGCCCTTTGATTCCTTGAAAGTTTGGATCTCCATAGTCATCTCATTCAATACAAATGTTGGCCAGTCATATATTCCAGTGAGCATATAGTTCTCACTAACTACTCTAAGCAAATGATCGCTCACATGAGGACTAGATGTAGGAGTTAAAAAAGTCTCCAGTGTGTACAACAAAAATAAAGTCAAAAGCATCATCATTCTCACCAGACATCATCATATCCTTCACTTTCTTATAAGACATGCAAGAATACTTCTCTTTCATGTTTCGAAGCACCTTGTCACTAGCTTGAGCAATAACCACCTCCTTTAAGGTGTTTGGAAGGCCCATTAATGTCTCTACATCTTCGCATTTAACCTATCTTCATACACTTCTTGCACATAAAGTGAAAGTAGGCGGGTTATATGTCATCATTAGTTCAAAGCACAATTCTCGATGTATCTTGGTGCATGATATGTTTAGTAACTGTGAGAACCCCATCCTTTCAACCTTATTCTTCACCCATTGATGCTTCTTTACAAACTCCCCAACCTCAGCAAATTGGTTAAGAGAACAACAAGTTTTAAATGGATTCTATTAATTACATAAACATGTCACTCACCTATACTCCAAAATAAAAAAAACACGTCTTTGATCCTATACATACCACACTTTATTTTGGCACATTGGTGCTTCTTCTTACCCTTTCTTTAGCAACTAGGTTGTTATACTGTTTTCTTTCTTCCATGGACAAATTTGTCCAAGCAGCTACCACTTCCTTGTTAGCCAATCTTTCACCTTCTCTTTTTGCTTTCGGCTGGTTAAAAAATATTTATCTAAATAGATGGTAACCAAATAATTAGGTTTCTTAGATTCGACCACTTTCCCTTTTCCTTTATCCATAATTTGACATATACAAATCATATATTCAAGCAAAACTATGTCAAATTTTAAGCACAGGAAGTCATTTTTCTCTTGTAATCTGAGTCTATTTTTGTGATGATAGCTAACACAATATATAACTGCATATATATAGTGGCCCCTTTCTAGCTCTCTTCTTTTTGTGTGTTCAAAATTAAAAGGAATCCCAATTATTCACTGTTCATGACATTATATGCATGGAATTTACCTCCCAAAAGGCCAAAAATAAAAACAAATAAAATTTCCATCCAATTAACATTTCCACATTCTTGATGCAACATTCATTTGTCAGAAGACTAATTACAATATATATAGAACATGACATTTCCACTTTCAATTACCCAAACCTCATATTCAACTTCATAACAGCATCACATTTTATTTAGCATTTTTCAACATCACATCACAAGAACAAATTAAACAAAGGACACACATAGGACATATCCTTCTTCCTAAACAAAATGGGATATATTCAAATTAAGTCTTATCCTTTGAAATCGATCTCCTTCTTTTTAAATCTCTTTGGAACGAACTCTTTAGGCCTTTCCCATACTTGTAAAACTGTGGGTCCCTCTGAATACCCAAGCATTCACAAATTAAGTCCTATAAGGATTGCAAAACATTCTCTTTGCTAAACAATCTAAACAATCTAGTCCATGGGTCTTTGATATGATCTGATTAATCTGATCTAATTTTTTAAAAACTAAACTGAAACAAAAGTGAGTCACATTATGCCGAACAAACATGTGATTTTTTATTGGGAAAAACTTCTATGCACATATTAGAGTTCTAAATATATCAATAGAAATCACTATCAAATTATAATATGCCCATTAGAGTATGAATTCTCCATACTAATATAGAAGAAATATTGAAATATAGAATCCTAAAGTATCAACACAGATAGAATAGTAAGCCTGAAAGATAATAATGGGGAACAAGTGACTTGCATGATACATCTAACATCAAGCCTCTAAACATTCTATTTTATCATTTGGCTTGGTCAAAATTATTCAATGCGGAATAATCTAAAAAAGTGGGCAACATATTACCAACTCAAGATATTGCAATATTCCTCTGGGTTTAGCAAGATTCCTCGCTCGCCTTCACCTTCATCGCCTTCGCTTCTATTTCTCGCAAGGCTCACGCATCATTTGTCTTCCTCTCAGTCAAGGTCCATGGCTCACCTTTAGTAATGAGCGAGCAAGGGATGATGGCTAGGGCAGAGTAATCGCAGGAGAGGGAGAGATTGAGTTTTTTTTAAACAATTTGATTATTTTAATAAGGGCAATGTTGTCTTTCTATTTCAATTGCAAATTACACTCAAGTCCCAAAAAAATTAGTTGTAATTTCTGGATTTTGTGGGACTTATGTTTAAATAAGTTGCTTCCATGGGACCTATGTGTAATTTTCCCAAAATAAAAAACTTAATAAGAAAAGAACCTCTCTTAACTCATTGGATTAATTCTTCTGTTTTAGTTAGATGGAATACTCTTGATAGGAATAGAAATAAGAAAATAAAGAACGCTACTTTCCTTATTTAACAAGAAAATGTTAACAAAGTGAACTCTGGCCATCCATTAAACTTGCATTTTTTTGAGGGTTTGGGTGCTAAAAATGTAAGACATATTTAATGTTTTAAGGTATGTGTTTTTTCCACAAATGCCCTTAATAAATAAAACATTTTATATTGTTTTAACTAAAACACCCTACTAAATAAGGGTATTTATGGAAGGATGTTTTTTATTTTGAAGATAATTAACTAATTTATTGAAAGTAATATTCAGTCAAAAATGCCTTATATTTTTTAACAAAAAAAGTATTTAAAACTTCATAAGTTTGATAGTTAATTGATAAGGATGATGATAAACTTGAGAAGATCTTTATTAAATTTTTATTTGTATTTTTAGATGATAGTAAATTTTTATAGTCACCAATTAAGAAGTGATTTGGGTATCATAATTGAATTTGGGGAGCAACTCATGCATATACTGGCCTACAGCGACTCAGGAAAAATACTTATTCAAGAATTTTGTTTTGACTGTCTTCTTATATCTTTTTTAGATTATTTTTGATAGATTAATATGGGGTATGTATGGACCACTTAGCGCTTCCTTTTTCCCCCTCTTAGATTATCTCCATTTTGGACGGAAATGGAGAGTGACTTTGATACCCACTCACAAGTCAAGCATGGCATTTACCATATACCTACAAATGAATGATAGATATCCAATCCAAGCCTCTAATGAGTTTTGATATCTAATTAAATATATTTTTTTATTTTATGCCTACTCACAAGTTTTCCCACTATTAACGTTTATTTGGGGTTACCCTCTATATATGGCCCACCAAACCTGATCATAAATGAAATAACGCAATGTAAATGAAAATAGTCCAAGAAGTGAAATGATATTCATCATAAAGGGACAAAGCTTCTTATCACTAACATAGTGTTTGGGTTGCTCTGATCTATGACTTGCACAAAGCTTTGATAATGAAAACATGGCTTTTGAAGTGATAACAAACCACTTTTTGGGACAAAGCTTTTTCTCATCATTGATGTAATAGTCTTTCTCTTTCATTGTATCAACTTCTTTTATGGGATAATTTTCATGTAATAGTTATTCCTATCTTTACTCAACTCACAAGTGAAGCACACCATGCGCTACATAATTTAAAAGTATATTATCAAACACAGTCTACAATATATTTTATGTTATATTAATTTTTCTTCTTTCGGATGATATAAAAATAAAAATATTTGCACTCATATTCAGCTTTTGATAAAGATTTGTGTTTATTGTAATTGATTTATCTATTATGTATTTTCTCTGTAAGAATTTTGATATTAAAACATCTGTTGGTATTCAATCCAAATCTGAAGAATTTTGATATCCAAGTAAAGATTTTTTTATGACTACTCACAAGTCTTCGCACAATTAACGTTCTTTTCGAGTATCCACTATATATGGACTACCAAAATTAACTATAAATGAAATTACGCAATGAAAATGAAAATATGGTCCAACAAGTGATATTGTATACTTTGTAAAGGAACAAACCTTCTCATCACTAGCGTACAATGTGGTGATAATAAAGATATGCTTCTTGAGGTGACAACAAGCCTTGTTTAAAGACAAAGTTTCTTTCTCATCACTAAATTTTTTTTTTCTCTTTTATTGCATCAAGTTCTATATTTTCTCAACTCATAAGTCAAGCACGCCGTGCACTTCATTTATTAATACTCATCCATGTAGAAATAGAATTCTGTATTTTTTATAATTTGAAGATATATTATTAATAACAATATTCAATATATTTTATTTCATATTTTTCTTCTTTTAGATTATATATAAAAAATAAAAATATTGGCACTCATATGCATCTCGTCCCCACCTTTAACAGAGATGGAAGACCGTTGGGTTGAACGGTCTTGAACCCAATGTACTAATGTGAATCCATCAACTAATATAAAAAATATTAAAAAGATTCTATCTCAATAATTGATTCTAACTTTAATTGGTTCTTTTGGGGCTTAAGTCCTAATGTGGAGCTAATTAATATCAACAAATATTGAAAGAAAAGTACAACCATTGGTCCCTATAATTTTATTAGATTTTATTTTTAATTTTTGTATTTTTTTTAATGTTTTCAGTCCTTATAGGGATTAAAAACACTTAAAATGCAAAGTATAGGGACTCGTGTAACAAACGTCATGCAAGCTTGCCAAAAATATAGGGACTGAAAACATTGAGAAAAAACTACAGGGACTAAAAGCAAAATTCAATGAGATTATAGAGACCAATGATTGTGTTTTTCCAATATTAGAAAAAATTGACTTTCCATAATTGATTCTAACTTTAAGGCTTTACAGACTTCACTCCAAATTAAATAATACAGTGATGATACTAACTTTTATAATTATTTTCGTCCTTAAAAGAAGAACATATATTTGCGCCCTTTCCTCCATTCACAATCATAAGTCAAGTGTATACACTTAGGTTTAGAAAATATCAAGCTTATGACTTGTGAGTTTTGTGACATCAAGTCCACTCCACAAGTCAATTAAGTTTCAATTAATTTTCTAATCATCAATTAAAAAAACAGCTAGAAAGAGAAGTACTTTATGTTTGAGATATTTGATGTATAAATTAAATTTTGAGAATGTAAAAAATCATTAAAAGAACGCTTATGATTTTTTTGTGCACAAGTATTCTCCAATTAAAAATAATCATGTTTTGAGACGTGGTTGGACAATAATTGTACACATTTCTTCTAATGAAAATTCAAACTTTGGTTTGCCATATTGTAAGGGTTTGAGGGACTAGCTTTTAACCTAACTTCTGTTGGTACACTTCTATTTTTTTTTTTTTAATAATCATCACTAGCCACAGGTATTTTTGTCTGCACAAAATGAAAAATATTCATAAATTATAATAAAATATCGTTATCCATTTTGGGAAAACATGCCTGATGTTTGCTGAAGTTTGTTTTGGAATACCAAGTGATACTATTGGATATAAGATAGATATCGAAAAACATTTCATACGATTGTTTCTAAAAATTAAAATTTAATATTTATCTTTTATATAACTTTGTTTAGTTTCCAATATATGCCTCATTTTGTTTCTTTTATCTTTATTTATTTTGGTTCGTTAGAGTCAACTTCAATCATGCAATCTCTTTTACCATTCTAAAATAAAAAAATAACTAAAAAGTCTCCCTTTAACTCATTTCGTTAATTGTTCTATTTTATTAGGATAGAATACTTTGATAGAAATAGAAATAATATTAAAGAATACTCCTTTTTTTTTTCAACTAGAAATGTGAACAAAGTGAGCTCTGACAATCAAATCTCTGTATATTATTTGATGAATAGTTTATAATTTAATTTGATTGGATTGGAAAAGTTAATTTGGCTTGTATTGTGCACTTTTTTTTATTTTGACTTTTTCTTATATATTTTATTTATATTTTTTATTAATTGATACGACCCAGTTATATAACTTTTATAATCCGAAAGTCTTTAATTTAATTAATAACAATCATGAAATATATTTTATCTTTTGTTTGGCCCATATTGAAAAAAATAAAAATATTGTCAAACCTAATAAAATCTTCATTCAATTTAAGACGAAGTTATAATTGGAATTTTCTCCCACCTTCTCTCTCTAGATATAATACGTTGTTATATATATGATTGAATGTATTCAGTTATATCAACTAAAGCCGCGTGTGCGTTAGTACGACTTGTCTTGATTTAGAATTGGAGAAGTATAAAACGGGTGTTAATCCCTCAATGCACAAGACTTGCAATTTTGATGAGTCTTATGGAAAAACCTTCTTGCTTTGTTTTCCTCTTCTTACTCCATTGCCTTGTGATCTCCTTAGCTTGGATTGGAATGGTAATTTAATTGAAGGGATCATTTCACCTGAGGTGGGAAGACTTAAGTGGTTGAAAGTTTTACGATTTTCAGGTAACAAACTTTCAGGAACCATTCCCCTAGCAATCTCCAATTTGTCTTCATTTGAGCTATTGAGTCTGTCTTATAATAGTTTGTCAGGTATGTTTTGAATTGCTTTTATTGTTTTTTTTTTTTTGGGTATTGTTATTGTAACGATTGATATCATTCGAGCAAATATAGGATGGTCACGATTGTCAGGATTGTTCTTAAAACCAACATATCCGGAACATTTACTTTTGATTTGGATAATATAAATTATACTTTTGTTTTATTATTCATAATTAATTATTATTTTTTAAAAAGTTTTTGGTAAACAAAAATAAATTTTTCAAGGAGTCTCCTAACAAGGTATGTTTTGATAGGAATGATAAAAAGCATGGGCCAAATTAGATTGCAATGTGTTTCTTAATTTTTTTTATTATAGTTAATTGAAGGAACTTAGAATCAAATTTCCTGAATGAATCGAATACATCTTACAAAACATATAGGAATTTGGCAGAAATAATTAATCCGCCAAATGTGAAAAGATAACAATAATAAATATAAATTAAATTATTCTAGTTTCATATATTCTATGCTATGAAACAAAATAAAATAATAAACTAAACTGTAATAGGTCGTGGGGAATAGCCCAATACGTTATCCTAATATCTAAACATTTATTCCATGGTAATTCTTTTTTTAAAATAGTTTTAGTAGAGTTCAATCATTTGGAATTTATTTGTGTTATTTCTATATTGTGTGTTTTTTATGATTTTTATAAAACTATAAAATTGTTACTGACATGCTCTTTTTTTCTCCCTCCTAATATTTCTAGGAGACATTCCAAATGAGATTGGTGATCTTTCACAATTAAAGATATTGTATCTTGGAGTGAATCAACTTGTTAGTTCTATACCATCTTCATTATTTAACAATTCAATACTACAAGACATTAAACTTGGAAGGGATCAATTATCAGGGAGTCTCCTACCAAATGTGTTCTGGACTTCCAAAACTTGAATTATTTTATGTACATGTAAATGATTTGTCTGGCCAAATACCATCCATTTGGCATCAATGCAAGGACTTGAAAAATCTATCATTAGGTGATAACATGTTCAACCCAGGAATCATTTCAAGTGACATTCAAAATTTGACCAACCTCCAATTATTATATCTTGCCAACAACAACTTACAAGGTAAGAGTTTTAATTATAAAATTGTCTTAAATTCTATTCCAGCATTTTGATAAGGCACTAGTGAATATTAATAATTTTGCTAGATTACTTTTAAAGGCATGGAATATGATGCTTTATATGTCAATTAGCTCTTGATTACATTAACTAATCCCAAAGTGAATAAGAATAAAGTGACATATATGATATATATAGAAGTGCACAAGTGAGGCGAAAGTGAAGAAAGAATTTTTAATTTGGGTGGAAACGTTCCTAAATCTATAAGCTAAGTGTGCTAATTCGTCCATGGATATACCCATATCCATATGGGTGTGTAACATGTCTAATAGAAATAAATTTGACATAATATCCTTTAGTTTTTCATCACTTCATTATTGTCCATGTTTTTATCATGGGATTTATGAGTTTACTCATGACACACACTTATTACGGTGAAATAAAATGTTAATTCAATTATATTTGTTGAAAACATCAAGTAACTGCACATCTTTAAAATATTTATAATATCTATGTTTGTTTTCACTATAATGATATTATCTGATAGTATAAAAATAATATAAAGGATAGTTTGGATTCTAATTCTTCCCTCTTGCCTTTTATTTTCATTTTTCCCTGCATTTTCTTTTCAAAGGCAAGTTTTCTTTTCTTTTCTTTTCTTTTTTTTACAAATATAGAAAACAACTTGGAAGGCATTAACTTTAATCATATCCATGATATGTCTATATACATGGATGAGTTTTGAATTTTTGGCTCTAGTATACAGGTTTCTAGCAATATGTACTTAAAATAGGCTTTTCTTGTTTCTGTTCTTATGTTTTCTTTGACGCTTTATGTTGCCAAATTCACTTTAACATGTACTATGTCACTTTTATTGCAAGAAAAACATTTACTTAGAAAAAAAAAATCTCATATGCAAAGTAAAATAAAATAAAATGGTGATAGTAGTGTTTACATATATTAATGCTTGATGTGATAAGAGTTAATATATATTTAATATAATGTCAATTATATCATAACAAGATTGACACTTTACTATTTTTTTTCATTACTTCTAATCTTATATCAATAATTACTGTATAAAATATGAATTTTTTTGGCCAGATTCTCTGGAATTTGTTTTAAGCAAATCCTCTAAATCATTGTATTTCAATGTAACCCATATATCCCAAGCCCAATTATCACATCTTTTGGTACATTAGTTTTTCCCTCACATACAAATTAGTTCATAGTTGTGTTTTTTGCATTTATTTAATATATATTTTCCCAGGAATTCTATATTATAAGTATGTCATTGGAAATTATTTTAAATTTTTTAAAATTTACGATGGATGAATAAAAAATCTTATATTAGACAAAGAATATATAAACAAAACAAAATGGTAAACAAACCTACATACATCACAACCTATCCTATAACAGTAAAGAAAATAGTAAATGATCAAATTACCCTTTGAACTTTTGGTCCAGTGGCATCACAAACCTTAAACTCATTTATTATGTTAATTGTTTCTTTAATTTTGAACACAGTGCAATATAGCTCCTAACATTAACAAAAGTTAACTTTGACTATTAGTTGACCAAAAATGACCTAAAAAATTATAGAAAATGACCAAAAATTACAATAAAGGATCCAAAAAATTTTTGGTCATTTTCTTGTAATTTTTGAGGTCATTAAAATTCCCTATGATGAATTCATCCTTTAAAGTTTAAACTTAGAGCCTTGTAAATATTAAATCACTTTAATGCAAAATATGAATAATTTTATTCTTCATTTTAAATAATTAAAATTAATTTCAATCAAAATAAATAAAGAAGTAAAATTAGTTCCCTAATCTCTCTTCACTATATCTTCTTTAAAAGAAACTTTAATGCCCAATTGGTAATTAATATTGTAAGAGTTCCATTTAAATTGATTTCCAACAAAAATGAAATTATTTTCTATTAATTTTAAGCCTCTAATTAACAAATTCCATGTATTATTTCTATGGTCGTATGTGAATTTAGGAAATTGGAAGTCTTACTACCAACAAATAAGTATTTTGTATTTTTTCTTATAGGTGAAATTCCTTCATTTCTTCGAAACATAACTTTACCAGAAATGTTGGATGTTGATTGTAATCAATTAGAGGGAAGCATTCCAACACTAATAAGTAATTGCACATCTCTAAAAGGATTATATTTGGCTAGCAACTCGTTTACAAGTATGTACATATTTATATGTTTGCTTTTTTATTTTTAATATTTTCTATCTAAAATGAGACTTCTTTTCCATCATTTCGGTCATATCATTCATTCATACAATGGGACTTATATATAGCTAGCTAGTGATTATTCTTGGTAAAAAGAAAAGAAAAGAAAGAGTTAGTGATTACAATTCCAAAATAATAAAGAAAGCTAAAATCTTGAATGGATGGAACCACATGATATTTGTAAAAACAAAATTACAAATTATAATATTGAAACTAGATAAAATATTTATATGTAACTCAAAAACGCTAGTTCAATCATATTTGAGCTCTATCTGATGAACGAGAACAATATATGTTTTCAACACTCAGACAAATAATTAAATTGCATCATTTAAATTATTTGGGTTTCAAGTACTATTCTACACGTTGAATTCTACATGGAATATAATTTTTTAAATTAATTTTTTACATAATAATTTTTGAAAAATTATTTAACTTGAAATTAAAAGAAGTGTGCAAAATCAGTAGGAGGGAGAAAGTATGAAAAAAAAAAATATAAAACATGTGCATTCGTTGTATATGATGTGCAACCGTTTATCTTTTTGTTGAGCAAGGTATACTTAATAATTTCTCACTTCAAAAAAGTGAAAAGTGAGAAATAAATTTTTCACTTTAACTGTACCCAAAAAAAAAATCTTGGAGAGATAAATTGGCAATGATGGTAAGCAATTTGATTGTTAGAAGAAATTTACTTTCTCCCTTCAAGCACTACTCGAAGAAAGAAAATTTTACACCAATTATAAAAGTTGACATTTTTACAAGTGGCCAAAGACAACTTTCTATACCGATGTGAAGACGTGTAGAAAATCTCATTTATATACTGGTTGCAAATACAAATGGTATAGGAAATGGCATTTAAAAAAATAAAAAACTAGGGGCTTTTTTTTCTTTTTATTGGAGGGGATTATTATATTTAGATGTAAACTCATTTGAAGTTACGGACTTATTTATGTGTTAGGAACTTGGGATTGGTTGTTCCCAAACAAAAGGCTTTTCATTTTTTTTAAGGGGTAAAAAACAAAATTTGGCCGAGAATTCTGAAGATCAGCCGGCACATTTAGTATAGTATGAATTATGAAGAGGACAGATGTATACTTTGTTTTTAGTTTTTAGTTTTTAGAAACCAACAAAAAAATCGCCCTATACTCACCACAGCGGGCAAATCAAATGTGTCCAGTGTCGTTTTTTTTTTTTTTTTTTTCGGAAGAACGGCAAAGGAATCCCTTGTTTAATTTAACAATAATGTAACTCTCTTGTTGTTGTGCCAAGGGATATTCATAGCTTTTGTTCCCTCTTTCCCTCTTCTTTTTGTTTCTTTCTTCAACACATGACATCACACATGGCTCCAGAGAGGGTGAAATATTCCCAAAAAATCTGTTCATACTCTTCCTATTTTTGACTCTTTTTTGTTAACTGATTTGATTGCATTATATATGGTAATCAAATCTTTCAGTTCCCCTAATTTTTTTTTAAAAAAAGTATTTTCAAGTGATTCGTATGAGTTTAATTTCAAGTTTAGTTAATAGCAGTCTTCCAATTAAAATATTATCCTGAAAAACATTAATCAAATATAATCCATTTTTTTATATACAAATATAATCCAATTTTAATTGTACCACTTACACAATCAATTCATTTTCAAAAACTTGTTTTAAAGATGGATAATAACAATATAGATTTTACATTAAACTCTAAAAATAGTAGAGCTGGTAATATGGGCCAACTCTGCCAATAAAATATATATTTTTATATTTTTTTAATTTTAAATATTATCAATTTATCTCTTTTTATTTTTTATTTTTTGCTGTAAAAATCATGTTTTTCCCTTAAAAACTACAATAAAAGTCCTTTTGAATCATTAAAAAAAACAATACAAAATTAAAATACATTAGTACAATCCAAAATAAATATATACTCTATCACAAACAAACATAGTAAAATGTTAAAATTATAATTCAAAGTTTAAAGATAAATTTTGCAATGGGAAAATCAATAATATAGTAAGCTCCATAACATTCCATGATGAAATGCCTAGATTATCACAAAAACAGTGAAGAGTTGGATGTTGTATATAAACGTCTAACCGCTGTTTCCATATCCCTTACATCTAACTGCATAAGTAAACCATATCATTATCAATAGCATGGAAGGAATTGTGCACAGAATGGTGGAAGTGAATGGCATCAATATGCACGTGGCTGAGAAAGGAGATGGCCCGGTGGTGCTCTTCTTGCACGGCTTCCCCGACCTTTGGTACTCCTGGCGCCACCAGATCCTATCTCTCAGCTCTCGAGGCTACCGTGCGGTGGCTCCAGATCTCCGCGGCTACGGCGACACCGATGCCCCGTCGTCGATCAGCAGCTACATGTGCTTCCATCTCGTGGGTGACATCGTGGCCCTCATCGACTCTCTGGGTGTGGATCAAGTATTCCTCGTCGCTCATGACTGGGGAGCCATCTTGGGTTGGTACCTCTGCCTCTTTCGCCCTGAAAGAGTCAGAGTTTATGTATGCCTCAGTGTCCCCTTCCGACCTTTTCTGGGCAGAAACCCCAAAGTCAGAACCGTTGATGCCTTCCATGCCTTATATGGCGATGACTACTACATCTGTAGATTCCAGGTTTTTATTTCCTTCCACCTTTTATTACTTGTTGGCCGTTGGTTTCCCGTGTTTTTTTTTTTTTTTTTGGTTTCAATGGAGATTGTGATTCTTTGACGTGGACAGGAACCGGGGAAGATGGAAGCAGAGCTGGCTCGAGCTGGGACTTCATACGTGATGAAGAATATCCTTACCACTCGGCAAACGGGTCCCCCGATCTTGCCAAAAGGAGAGTACGGGACTGGCATCAATCCCAATACTCCAGAGAACTTGCCCTCCTGGCTCACTGAAGAAGATCTCGCTTATTATGTTTCCAAATTTGGCAAGACCGGCTTCACTGGTGGCTTGAACTACTACAGAAATCTCAACCTGTATGTTCCTTTTAACATTAATGCCTGGATTCGCGAGAATGTCAAAATTAGCGATGGCTGGCTCATGCATTGTTTGGGTGAAATTGCAGGGACTGGGAGCTGACCTCGCCGTGGAATGGAGTAGGAATCAGCGATAAAATTCCGGTAAGATTCATAACGGGCGATTTAGACCTGGTGTACACATCTGCTGGGATGAAAGAGTATATTCATGGTGGTGGATTCAAGAAAGATGTGCCCTGTTTGGAGGAGGTATTTGTGCAAAAGGGAGTGGCTCACTTTAACAATCAGGAAGCAGCAGAAGACACCAGCAACCTCATTTACGACTTCATTTCCAAGTTCTGATGCGTCTCTCCGTGCTTGATCCAATCATTTACTTGATTCCATGCATTTTAATTTGCCATGTGTTTATTGTAACAGGCTGTTTATCTTTGAACATCTTTCAACTCGTGATTTTGCTTGTGTCCCCCAACATGCTACTTATCCATGGAGCCATGCATTCTACTGTAATATATCTCTTTGATTGTTTTTTGACCTGGAGTATATTTCTCTGTTTCAATGACTCATGCAACTAATTTTTGACCAGAAGAAATTGACAGCAAGATCATAATCCAGTAATGACCCAGAGCCCCAGAGGATGGCATTTGCGCAAGAACCTACCCTCCACAATTCCCAAAACAAAACCAGTATCCTTGGCAGAAGCATCGGAAGAAAACATTTTAAGAAAATTGTTATGCATCACAACCAAATATACCTTATTTCCAAGCCTCCCCATTATGGCATTGTCACTGCAAAAACGCCCTGACTGCAACGTCATATAGCAAAAGGTGATCAATATCTGATTCCTCGGAATCTCTTTCTTCCTATTTTTTTAAAGGTGATTTTCAGTTATTTTTTATAAGAGACGTTACATATTTTTAAAAATATTAATTACTTGTTTTCCTTAAATAGTCTTAATTATTGAGAGAGAGAACTATACTAATTTAATACTTCATTGATCCTATATGTAAGTCAATTAAAATCACTACATCGGAATAAGTTAATTAGTTAAATTATTTACATTGTTTAAAAAAATTTAAAAAAAATTACTTTTGTCAAATGCATCATCTTCTAAAATATTTTTTTCATTTATAATCTTTTATTCTATGGAGTACAAAATTTAAAAAAGTAATTAATAATTTACTTTTTTATGTAAGGAGGCCTATAAAAAAAATATCAATTCTTTTTAGAAGATGGTTAGGACTAGAGGGGGTAAATTTTAGGAACAATCGCATTCAGGGTCCCTCAAGAAAATAAAATTGCAAAAAGGGCCCAAGACATCCTGAATCTACGCTGAAGGCCCAGAGGACTAAACTTTATTAATTTCTCACATCAAATGACGAAATTGCCCCATATTTGACAAATTGAAACCATCGAGATATCATAAAGAACCTGGAGTTCATTCCTTTCAATTTCGTAACCTCATCAATGTCGTTGGAGCTTATTTTTTACCAAATTAGAAGCCAATTTCTCCAGTATTGGGAGCCAAAGATTGTCATCTTGTGAGTTAATAACATCAATCTCCTTCACTTTTCTTCGATTAACAAAAAAGTGAAGGAGGACGAGGGCCATCAATGGAGATGGAAAAACAAGCTAGCCCATCCCTTTAGGGCCCCAAGCCCTGAAACTCGGTTTCTTAAATTTTGATTAAATTTTTGTAATGACCCTAAATATTAAATTAAATTTTCTTCCAATTGATATTTTATTTAAATTAATTTTATAATAAGTGAAGAGTGATTGTTTAAGTAAAACTTATACTAGTAATTTTTTCAAGGTCTAGAGCTCAAATTCTGTTGAGCAAAAGTTTGATTTTGTTTTGTTTTAAATTATAAAAAAATTTTGTGTCCTTTCTTGTAATTTTTCTCGTGCCTTTCTTGTAATTTTCCTAAATTATTTTTAGTTCAGATTTTGTTCTTCTTAACGCGTAAAGAACAGAGCATCGTTTTCATGTCTTTCTCTTCACCGACATGAACTCTCTCTCTCTATTTCTCTTCGATCTTTCTAGCGAGATCACACTATTGTGCCTCTAGTCATCATTCTTCCTTCATTCTTCCTCCTTCCACCAGCGTCCTCTTCAATCTCCAACGCTACAGGTTCGGTCTCACCTCTTTGCTCTGTAATTTTCGTTGATGTAGAGTGAGTTGTGTGGGCTTCATCTTCCCTTTCTCCTCATCTGCTGCCCGTGAATCTGTTAGTGGTCTTTAACTCCCTTCTTTGCAGCTGCACTTTTACCGACAGTGTGTTGAAAACGTGAGATTTCTTCCTCCGTCATCATCCCCTGTCTCATTTCGCCTTTGTGGTCGAGGGAGGTGCTTTGTTGTGCGCCCTCAGTCTTCATCTCTTCATCCTTTCTCAGCTGTAAGTATCACAGGGGTTTATGTGGTGAGCTCAGTCTCTCCCGTTCCTCTAGCTTCCGATGTTGTTCTTCATTTTCTAATTCTGGTTGTCGAAAATTTTTGTGGATATTGAGGTGCTGTTTGGCTTATGTTGGGTGTTACTTTATTTTGATATTGAGCTGAATCTGGGTTGTGGAATTAAATACTTGAAGTTGTTAAAAGATTTGAATGTTGATTTCATGATTTAGCTCACTCAAGATATTTGTAAAAATGCTTGAAAGAATATTATTAAATTGGCATAATATAGCTTTGAAGGATCACATGTACAGTAACTTGAGCTATTGCTTGAGATTTTAAAATAACAAAGGAGGAGAAAGAATTAATCTGATGCTTGAATAGTACTTTATTAAGTCTAAATGAAGGATAAGAATAGTTGATATGGTCTATTATGATTTATGATTGAAGATGGGTTACAAAGAGGCATAAGGATGGATTAAGATTTGTCAAATGGTTTAATTGACTCAAATATAATTAGAACTCAAATGAAGACAGTGTTCTCTTAATTACTACTTACAAATTGATTATTGGTATATTGTGAAGCATGAAGTTGCATATGATTTAGTTTATATTATATTTTAAGGTATTTGAACATAAGAGTTGGTAGAAATATGATTATTTAATTTTCATAATAGGACCTAGAGGAACTATAAATGTTACTTGATGGAATATGTCTTTACATTCAATTTGTAAATTTGAACTACACATGGGAATCTTGTAGCACCTAAAGTGAAATTGTTAAACTACATGATAATTAAAATTTTTGTTAAGTTTGAAATAAGAGTTGACTTAATTATTACAGTTGAATGTTGCTAAGTATTGTTGGACTACTTGATAAAAGTTGTTGGAGGGTTCAGTTAGAGTTTAAAGGGTTAATGAGAAATTTAGAAAATTATTGAAGAGCTTGAATGTTAATTTTACTTGCCTATATTAAAAAAAAAAGGAAAATCATAATGATACAAAGATTACTGGTTTATGTGCTAGATCGTTTGCGGCATCACTAAAGTAAATGAGAACTTGAGGAGGTCAAACTATAAAATTCCTGAAAACCCTCAGGTGAGTGGGTAGCGTTCCGGATAAATTTCTAATAGAGTGTTTATAAAATTCTTTTATTTAAATTGTACTATTATTCCTTTATAATTGTATAAATATCCTTATTAATCTTACTTTTCTACTAATTGTCTTACTGACGAAAATGTTTTGATCTTATTAATAATTTATATTGTTGATAAGTAATGATTGAAAAGGATATATAATAAATGGTATTATTTCTCAAAAGTAGTTTAATTACCTAATTCTATTTTGATATAAAAATGTTTATGCACTGATTCATGTATGGAGGAAGTGATAATAAATTTGGGCAATGGAAAGAGATAGTTGAATAGTGTTTGAAAGTGAAAGTTTTGAAATTGTTTTTTCTTGCTCCATACACGCTTGATTTTACTAAAGGGAGACTGAATTTAGAACGCTGGATGCTAATGGCAGTTCCGTTAGCCCTTGGCGCACCATGGTACACCTAGCTAGCAGGGTGTTTATAGGAGGTGCTAGCCCCGTGCGATGGCCAACGCACATGGAACGGAGGGACAGTGATTCGTGAGCATCGCACTCACGCTTGTTTTCGTGGGCTTCATGCCTGCGCTTGATTCATGGCTCCTGCCGTGCTTGCTTCGTGGCGTTTAGCCATGCTTGATTAGTTACTTACCCTCGTGGATTGTGTGTCCACGCTTGATTGGTTATTTGCCCTCGTGGACTGTGTGTCCGCGTTTGTTATTCGTTCTTATAAAGCCCTCCTAGGTTTAAATTAAATTTTATCATTTCTAGATTGGTTCTCCAAAAGTATTTTATCGAATTACACTATTATTGAAATTTTTTTTAATGAGCGGTACAATTTTTAATACACTTTTGTGATTCTATTAGCATTGTTAAACTTCATGGTTATGTTATTGAGAAAACTTGTTATTTATTGCTAATTAAACGTATGTTTAATTATTTCATTCAATTATTTTTCAATTAAGTTTATTAGTCACTATCTTCATAAATTCCTATTATTTATTTATAATTTTGATTGGTACGCTACTCACTAGAAATTATTTGGTCTCAGATATTGTAGCTAAACCTGCGCCTCTTGTGGACTATTGAGGAACCCTATTGTTTTTGGAAGGAGGAAGTGCATTGTGAATATCTTTTTTTGGTAAAATTTTGTATTATATAATTGTACGTTAGTGCTCCATGTGTACAATAGTTAGATCCTACTTTTATTTTATTGATATATAATCTGCTGGTGTGGAGCTATGCTCCTTTACTGAATTGGCTGACAAGTTTTGTTATTGAAAAAAATTTTGGGAGGTCTAATTTACAGGGGAGATTCTGTCAAAATTTTTACAGAATATTTAATTTTTTGAACTATATAATTATATATATAAATTAGTTATCGATATTTTAGCTTAATCTTATATAATTAAGGCTTATCTCACATTCCATGCCAGTCATACCCTTAGTACTAGGGTGTGGCAATCTTAATGAGTGGCCTTTATTGACAGAACTCAGGATTGGGCCCAAAAGCCCGTTTTGAAAAAAATAAAAAAATTTAATATTATTCTTCTAAAAAATAATTTAATTCAATATCATAATATTTAACATTATAATTTAACTTTAAAATTCAACATAAACTAAAAAAAAGTCTAAGCCAAAAGAGGAATTACTTGAGAGTAAAAGAACCAAAACACCAAAGCAATAGAACATCGAGAGGGAGACACCGAGTTAAAAGACAAAGAGGGAGAGGCAAGGCAAGTCGAGAGATGGAGAGAGTCAGAGGGCGAGCATAGTGGCGAGAGGAAAGGAGAGGGCGAGAAGGAGAGATTGAGTCGAGAGATGAAGAGCGCTAGAGAACTTGGAATGATAAAATGTTTAGGGTTTTTTCTCATTTGTCAAACTGTGTGTTTCAAAGTTCAAGGAAAAAATATATATAATAGCGGTTTGAGGGCTGCCTAGGCCTAGCCCTTTTTTTTAGGGCTTATCAGGGCTGGGCCCTGAAGCCCGGTTACCCTTAAATTTCCATATTTTTTAAGTTTAAATCCTTATTTAAATAGGACTTCTTAGACCGACCCTCCATGTCCTACCTTTATTCCCGATTCTAGCCATCCACCAGGCATTAAAAACCTAATTTTCTCCGATCCAATCCTCATATGTGTGTCGTTTATTACTCCCCACTCCCTCCCAGTGAAGAGGTAGGTATCATTGCATGTGGCACTCCACTTATCACCCACCCCCTCCTCCATCCAGCTTTTCTCCATTTTATTTCACCTGGTGATGTCATTAGTTACTCACTCCTCGTAACTATTTAACTGCACGTCTGCACGCAATTTAATACCATAAATTACGTTATGTTTGAGAATTGTCATCCCTCATCCAATATATTTGGCTAAATCTCACTCTTCAATAAAATAATTATTTATCTTTAAATTAACATTATCTTTTTATATTTATCCCTATTTAATAAAGTATTTCACCCTAAAATAAATATAAAATGATTTATTCAATAGAAGTACTTTTCAAAAAAAAAGGCAATAATTACGCATTGGAAGACTAAAAACACATTATATTTTTAAACATCCAACCCCTTAAAAAATGTTTTATATTTTTTAACGAAGTGAGTAGTTATTTTAATATATTTCCACTAGTCCTGTGTATAGAGGTGAAAGAGAGTATTTGCTTTGGCCTCATTTATAATTGTTTTAAACATCCAAACACATTTTGTTTTAATTGTTGCAACTGGTTGTTAGCAGGAGAAGAGGAAAATTGAGTTTCTTTAGTATCTAAAGTAGTGAGGGAGGAAGCTTGTTGAATGAGCATATACATGCTAGAATTTTAGTTGAAATTGCTAATTTATTTGATGCCAAATGTGATTTAAGTGTTGATTGGGATTTAATTTTAGATGCTTTGTGTTCTTGATAATGTTAGAGTTAATGTTGGAAGTTGATTAAATTTTTGGGTACCTATTGTGAAATAAACTTTGATGAATGCCTTTGAAATGTTTGTGAAAATGCTTGAGAGAACGATGTCAATTTGTCATAATATAGCTTGAAGGGATATATGTGAGTAATGGCTTGAGCTAATGATTGGAATTTTAAAATACCAATTAGGAGCAAGGGTTACATAGGTTTTTTGTATGGTACTTTATTAAGTTTAAAGGAAGCGTAAGAATAATAGACATAGTTTGGATGGGTTACAAGGAGGTATAAGAATGAATTAGGATTTGTTAAATAGTTTAATTGACTTAAGTATACTTAGAACTCAAACGAAGGCAATGCTATCTAAATTATTATTTGCAAATTATGACATTGCTTATGATTTGGTTTATATTATGTTTTAAGGTATTTGAACATGAAATTTGAAGGAGATATGACTATTTAATTTTCATATAAGAGCATAGAGGAATTATAAATGCAACTTGAGGAATTATATGTCTTTACATATATAAGTTGTAAGACTGAGAACTACTTATTGGAATCATGTATCACCTAAAGGGAAATTGTTAAACTATGTGGTATTTATGAATTTGTTAAGTTGGAATAAGGGTTGTGATTGTCGTTGAAATTGAATACTACCAAGCATTGTTGAACTACTTGATGGAAGTTATTATGGGGTTAATGAGAAATTTAAAGAGTTATTGAAGAGCTTGAATGCTAATTTTGTTTGCTTATAATGACATAAGGATTGTTGGATTATGTGCTAGGTTGTTTAATGTGTCACTGAAGTAAGTGAGAATTTGAGAGGTTAAGCTTTAGAATTATTGAAAACTCCCAAGTGAGTGAGCAGCGTTCCGAATAAATTTATGGTAAAATATTTATACAATTTTTTTATTATTCGTTTATAAATTGTATTAATATCCTTTTCAATTCAGTTTTTATAATAATTGTTTTATTAATGATTATCTCTTGATTTTAGTAATAATTTATGTTATTGCAACTTAATTATTTAATTCCATTTTTAATACGAAAATGAATTTGGGCAATGGGAATTAATAATTGAACATTATGGTTGAAGATGAAAAGTTTGAAATTGCTTTCTTGCTCGATGCACGCTTGGTCTTTATTAGGGGGATTGAGATCAAAACGCTGATTGCTAACGGCAGTTCCGTTAGCCTTTGGCACACCATGGTTCACCTAGCTAGCAAGATCTTTGTAGGAGGTGCTAGCCACTTGTGAAGGCCAATGCATGTGGATCAGAGGGATGGTAATTCATGAGCATTGTACTCATGTTTGTTTTTGTGGGCCTCGTGCTCATGCTTGTTTTGTAGCTTCTAGCCGTGCCTGATTATTTCGTGGCTTTAAGCCGCACTTGTTGGTTACTTACCCTTATAGACTGTGTGTCCACGCTTATTATTCATTTTGATAAAGCCATCCTATATTAGATTTAAAACTTATCATTTGTATATTAATTTTCTTTAAAGGAATTTTTCTTAATTGCACCATCATTTAAAATCTTTATATATATATATATATATTTAATAGAAAAATTTTGATAAACTTATCTAGTTTTAATGCTATTATTGGTTTCATGGTTATACTATTGAGCAAACTTGTCATTCATTGTTAATTAAACTAAGTTTCATTATTCTCTTAATTTGTTTAAACCAAATTTATTAGTTACTACTTGTCACATTTTGTTTTTAATTATCTATAATTTATAATCTCAATTGGAATGCTATTCACTGAAAATATTTTTGGTCTCAGATATTGTAGATGACCCTGTCTGCTAATTGTTGAGGGGCAATATTGTTTTTTGGACAGTGGAAGCACGTTTTAGTTATTTTGATGTAAATGTATTGTTTTATATAATTGTAACTTAGTGCTCCACATATACCATAGTTAGATCCTAGTTTTCTTTTGTCGATATCTAATCTATTGGTGTGGAGCTAGTCTCCTTGGCTGGATTGATTGACAGGTTTTGTTATTGTAAAAATTTTGAAAGGTCCAAATTACAGGGGAGATTTTGCCAAAATTTCTACAAAATTTTTAATACTTTACAAATTTTATAAATATACAAATTATATATATTGATATTTTTGCTTAATCATTGGTTAATTAAGGCTTATGGAATGTGAGTTTATCTCAAATTCCATACCGATCATACCCTTTGTACTAAGTTGTGACACCAAGTGTCAACAAATAGGTGATAGAAAGATATAATACATCCAATCAAATTAAAACTGAAGATTTTTTTTTCCTTAAATTTGTTGGTGAAAGGCACAATATATCCATGCAAGCTTCTTCTCAGAGTATTTTCTATGTCCTACAAGACTAATCATAAATAAAATAATGCAGCGAAAATGAAAATGTGGTCCAAGAAGTGAAATTATATTTCAAAAGTGACGAAGCCTATTCTATTGCCTACACAATATGATCCTAAATGTGATATATGGACTACTTTCAGGGACAAAGTTTCTTCTCATTGCTTACAGAATTTTATTTCTCTTTCACTGCATCAACTTCGTTTAGGAGATAACTTTTAATCTTAGAAAAGTCAAGAACACCATATGCCTACTTTTGAGAATGGATGAGTCCTTTTTATCAAAAGGGAAAGAAAGAATTTCATAATTAAAACTAGTCACATGAACAATTATTATTGTTTGCAATTAATTTTGTATGCTTCAGAATTATTTTAAGCGTTTTAAGCTTTCCTTTTGATCTCTAAATCAAACTATTTATTTTGTTTTCATTTATGACTTAAGGAATTAAGGGGTAACAAATGGATAAACAGTTTATTTTTTAATAAAAATTATACACCATTCTACGATGACAAAGTATTTTGCACATGAAAAGAATTACTTCAAATAGATAGCATTTGGATTAATGGATTCAGAATTAGATTTTAGATTTAGAATCTTACATTTAAAATATATGTATTTAAAATTAGAATTTGGATAGTATAAAACATTTTAAAGAAAGACGGATCGGATGACCTGAAGTTGGAATCAAAAACAAAAAAAAAATGGAAATAACAAGCTTATCTATATTCTTCAATTGATGAGAGATGAGAACGAGAGATGAGTAACAGAGGTTCACAGTGAAAACATGATGCGAATGAGAGAGTTGAAGTGGCTAGATTTTTAAATAACTAAGTGTAAAGGGAATTTAAAATTACTATGAAGTTATAATAAAACAAAGATTTGGATTTGTACATGGATCAAACCGAACCCCATAGACTTATATATATTCAAATGGATGATTTAGTTCAAATTCAAATTCCTATAAATCCAAACCCAATTTTTTTGGGGTCATCCAAGGTATCCTTACAGCTAGCAATTATGACACTAATCCCTTAAAATATTTGAGCACCATTTAAGGGGGTGTCCTTTCATAGACAATGGAAACCCAATTTCTCAATGCTAAATCCAAATCGTCTTCTTAAAAGCCTCAATTAATACTAAAACCCTTCCAAGTTGGCAATTCTGGCTAGCCCATCTAATTTAATAACTCTCTCTCTCTCTCTCTCTATATATATATATATATATGTATGTATGTATGTATGTATGTATGTATGTATCCACAAAATCACATGAACGGGACCTCCAACACATCACCCAGGAATTGGAAGATCAAAACCGTGTTGTTGGGTTAATGTGAAAAAGAGAAAGCCAAGTTCAACTAACACGTGTCACAGACTCGTTAAAATGATTGAGTTTTGCCAATGATATGTTATCTATTTCTTGACTCTTTTGTAATTACTGGTTATCACTACAAAAAAAATGACTTTCAGCAGCGACATGGCGATAGTAAGAGTCGCCGCTGAAAGTGTGATTTTCAGCGGCGACTTTTTAGTGTCACCGCTGATTGTCAGCATTTTTTAATTTCTTTTAAAAAAATTATGTTGCAAGTTTCAGCGGCGACATACAAGTCGCCGTTGAAAGTCGACTTTCAGAGGCGACTTTTTAGTGTCGCCGCTGATTATCAGCATTTTTTTGTATTTTCAAAATTAGATTAAAGTATTTTTTATAGGAAAAAATATGTTTTTGTTTTACCAATTTCATGATGTTCTTTTTATTTAAATTTCAATTTATTTCCATTTCCATTTATTTAACCAAGTTGTATGTATGTATGCATGTATGTATGCATAGATACACATACATATCTTGTAATATTACAAGTGGGGAGAGGTTTATATTAAGAGATAGAGAAGGGGCCATTTAACTCAATGCCTACAAAATCAAAAGTCTTCTGATTTTATAGAAGTTTAAAAAAATCATGGTTAAATTAGCTCTTTTGATTTGCTTCACTTAATTACCATTTTTTTGTGCTTAAATTATTTTTTGACAAGATTCAACTCTTGTTTTTCTTTTTCTTTTTCTTTTTCTTCTTTTGTCATGTTTGTTTTTCACCCATGATTTCTTATGTCTTTTTCTATTTCAAAAAGAATTTGGATATTCTGCACAAATATCTCTTTCAAATTTTTCTCTTATTTAATTTATTCTATTTTCTATTTTTGAGATTTCTATTTGTTCTTCAATTCTTTTATAATATATTTCTTTATTTCTACCTCTTCTACTTTTCTTTCAGGTTCACTATTCCTATTTGGCTATAGACTAAGACTCTTAAGACTTATCTTATTCTTCTTTTTTGACTTAGATCCTAATATCTTATCGAACCATCTCATATTTCTATTTCTACAAGTTTTATTTTCTATTGATATTGTTCTTCCTAGGCTTAATAGGAACACCACTGCCTAACTTTTCTATTCTTTCATAGGATTTTTGAATATTATATTTCTTGAATATTCTCTGTTTGTTACTAAACTTACTTGGAAATATCATTTTTTTATAAGTTATATGTGATATTATGTTCATGTATCTTTGTTGATTTATTTCAAAAGGGGTGTTATCTATTTCAATTTCTATATTTTCTTCTGCTTTTATTTTACTAGTTATAACAAAGAACAATAAATTCTACTATTTTAACATATGGACAAATAATTAATATTATAAAACCTTTAGAAAAGATAATTTTAAAAAATAAAAAATGAAAATAGTTTGTTATAAATGTGAAAGATTTGGTCATTTTTATAATTTCTTTTAAAAAAATTATGTTGCAAGTTTCAGCGGCAACTTTTTAGTGTCGCCGCTGATTGTCAGTATTTTTTTATTTGTTTTAAAAAAATTATGTTGCAAGTTTCAGCGGCGACATACAAGTCGCCGCTGAGAGTCAACTTTCAGTAATGACTTTTTAGTGTCACCACTGATTGTCAGCATTTTTTATTTCTTTTAAAAAAATTATGCGCAAGTTTCAGTGGTGACTTTATAGTCGCCGCTGATTGTCAGCATTTTTTTATTTGTTTTAAAAAAATTATGT
Source organism: Prosopis cineraria (assembly GCF_029017545.1). NCBI lineage: Eukaryota > Viridiplantae > Streptophyta > Magnoliopsida > Fabales > Fabaceae > Prosopis > Prosopis cineraria. The sequence goes on along the minus strand of NW_026555342.1, from coordinate 28,807,967 downwards.
TGCAAGTTTCAGCGACGACATACAAGTCGCCGCTGAAAGTCAACTTTCAGCGGTGACTTTTTAGTGTCGCCACTGATTGTCAGCATTTTTAAATTTCTTTATAAAAAATTATGTTGTAAGTTTCAGCGGTGACATACAAGTCGCCGCTGATTGTCTGCATTTTTATAATTTTTTTACTAATGTATAATCATCAATATTTTTACTATTTATTCTTAGATATTTTTTATATTATAATTATAAATATGAATATTAAAATAAATAATATAACAACCTCAAGAAGTAAAAAAATTTAAAATAAATAATACAAATTATATTGTATCAATTATATTTATAGTTTACTTTAAACAAAATAAATAATATAATTTATAATTTTATAAATTAAAAGAATTAAATTGAAGTATTTAAGGATTGTAATGATATTTTATAATATCTAATATTTAATATATATGTGTTTTTGTATAGTTTAATAATATGTGTATATACATATATTTAATTATGCAATAATAGACTACAGGTTCATTCCAGCTTAGTGGCAAAATGGTTGGACACAAAAGGTGGAGGTCACGGGTTCAAACCTTGGAGGAGACAACTTTTAAAATGAAAATATAAATTGATGACACGATGACACGTGGTGTGTGGTGAGAGCAACACATGGAGAGTGACATGGGGCCACGTGGCGTGAGGTGGGGGCGACACATGGAGGATGACATGGCGTCACGTGGTGCAAGGTGGGCCCTATGTGGAGGGTGACATGGCTCCACGTGGCGTGTGGTGAGAGCGACACATGGAGAGTAATATGGTGCCACGTGGCGTGAGGTGAGAGCGACATGTGTTGGATGACATGGCAATACGTGGTGCGAGGTGGGACCTTACGTGGAGGGTGACATGGCACCACGTGGCGTGAGGTGGGGCGCCACATGGACGGTGACATGGTGCCATGTGTGTAAGTGAACCAATATTACTTTTCAGCGACAACTTTTTGGTAGCTTCAGCGGCGACAACTGTCGCCACTAATACTTAACATTCAGCAGCGACAGAAATAGTCACCGCTGATGTGTGGTTTCTGCGGTGACAATGGTCGCCACTGATTCTCAATTTTTAACGGCGACTTTTATTATCACCGCAGATTGAATCAGTGACAAGAGCTCTCACAGCGACATTGTGGTGACTTTTTGTTGCCACTGAAAACTTTCAGTGGCGACTTTTTGACTTTATTTGTCGCCGCAAATTCTCAACTTTCAACGACGACTTTTTTTGTCACCGTAGATTGAATCAACAACAGAAGTTCTCGCGGCAACATTGTGGCGACTTTTTGACTTTCAGCGGCGACAAATGTCGCCGCTGAAAGTCAATTCTTTTTGTAGTGTATTACTATGAAAGTAACACTATAAAAGTAATAGGTGGTAACAACCAAAATTATTAATTAATAGCAGCTTTTTTAATTAGATTTTTTTCATAAAATGATTGCTTACCATAGTATTTTTATTTTATATTAATTATTTAATATTTTATAGTTTGGAAAAAAACATATCGTCTCTAAAATTTCACTCAGGTTTTATTGTTTGTCAAAACAATTGTGAACAGAATTGTGAATTAAGGGACAAACAATATTGACACGAAGATGAAATAATGCAGTGAAAATGAAGGGCACGGAATATCTATATCTAAATTTAATTAATTTCCTTTCATTTACGATAAAAAAATATCATGATAACCTCAAAATCTAAATTAAGTTAATTAAAAAGCCAACAAAAATATACGTTCTGAGGTTTCACAACCGTTCAGAGTAGAACGGTCTTGGCAAACGTATATGTGGCACTTTATGATACGTCGTGAGTGTCAATGGAGGCATTTTTGTAGTGTCTAACGCGTATGAAGCTGCCTTTGGATGATTTATTTTATTTTTATATTTATTATTTATTTTCTTAAAAGCATTGTATAAAAAAATTCATCAAGTCGGTGGTATGATTTTCTTAAAAAGAAAACAGCACATAGATTTAGATGAGTTAGAATTAGTTTCTTTTAACATCTCGTGATTATGAAAGGAAAAAGTAATAACAATAAAGCAATCGAATCAGAATTGGAAGAGAGGAGCTAGCTTTTGCATCACTTGAGCAGTTAGGGACAGTTTGGTTATTGGGTTATGTCAGAAGATTGGTTACTGTCATGCTGTGGTGGCAGAATTATGGACTTGAGCACTGTTAGAAAAATGGGTTTTAGACGGTTGGATGCGAGAGAAGAATATGTAGGACCAAAAAGCAAGCTTCTGAAATTGGCTTGGCAATGGTGCAGTAGGAATTGAAAGTTGCGGGTGAAGTATGTGGTAACAGAAGGTAACCAATGTGTTGATGCATTGGCAAATCTTGGTCTTGAACTAGTATATAGATATGGGAATTAGGATTGAATCTTGAAAGGCTAGGGCATAACAAGGCCACGCCTAAAAAGCCTGATAATATTTTAGGGCTCTTGTTTTTTAAGTCCAGCCTTGGTCCTTATGGTTGAAGAACCTAGCCGTGCAAACCTCAACCCCAATATTTTTTTTTTTCATTTTTCAATTTAAAAACTTAATAAACACATTGATAATTTGAAAAAAAATGCTATTACACAAGGATTAAGTGTAGAAAAATAAATTTAACATCTCTATCTGATTGATATATTTGAATTTGGATTTTGGATTTGAAATCTTGTAGTTCAAATCTCACATTTGAAATCTATGTATTAAAAAGTTTGGTTAGTTTAAAAAATTTGAAGTGAAAAAGAAAGATGAAATGAGGTTCAAAACGTAAATGAAAAATTGAAAATGACGACTTATTTTTAACCAACAAGAGATAAGAAAAGATATCAGAGTCATAGTGAAAATGCAAAAAAAATAAGATGTTGAAGTGGCTAGAATTTTAAATTATTAGAGTGTAGAGGGGATTTGAAATTACAAAAAAATTATGATTTGAAATAGATTTGGATTTAAATGAAATCAAATTTATATATTTTTTGTGTATCCAAACAAGGAAAATCCAAATCCAAGTCCAAATTCCCCTTAATCCAAACTTGCTATTAAGTAAATCCATAACAAACATGTAAGATTAATTTAATCATCCAAATCCAGTATCATAGATGTGACTGATAACTTGTTACTTCATTTCGTGAGTGCCATTTGCTTGCTGCTTGGGGGGCTTGGATAGTTCTATTGTTTTTTTTTCACCTAAGATTTTAAAATAATAATATTAGAGCCTAAAAGGGCCAACCTTTTATTTTTAGCCCATTAGGGCCTTCACTTTTAAGCCCAAAATTCAATTACACTCCATAAATCAGCACCTGGCCCTAACTATATATTCAGGCTTGAACGAGCTTAACTTGTTTTCCTAGCTCTACTAGTAGAATGTATACATACTTGGACTGAGGATGTCACACCTCAATACTAAGAGTATGTTTAGCATGAAATATAAGGTGAACTCATATTCCATAAGCCTTGATTAATTAGAAATTTACCTAAAATATCGATATATGTAAGTTAAATATCATAATAAAGTTTGTAAAATTTTAAATGTTTTGTAAAAATTTCGATAGAGTCTTCCCTATAATTTGGACCTTCCAAAATTTTCACAATAACAAAACCTATCAACCAAACTAGAAAGGAAACTAACTCCATTCCAACAATTCACATAATAACAAAATAAGACTAGGATCTAACTATGGTGAACATAGAGCACTAACATATAATCATATAACACAATCCATAGTTTGACCAAAAAAGAATAATCATAGGGTGCTTCTTTGTTTCAAAAAGAACAGTAGGGCCCCTCAATGCTCCGCAGGAGGTGCAGGTTTAGCTACAATATCTAAAGACCAAAGAAATTTTTGGTGAGTAGCGTTCCGATCAAAATTATAATAAAAAAATATGACGATAATAAATAATAAAGTTAACTCAAAATGACTTAATGAAATAATAAATCATATACTTAAATTAGAAATAAATAATGATTTTTCTCAATAATATAATCATGAAATTAAACAATGCTAATAGAATCATATAAATGTATTAAAAATTTTTACTGCACATAAATATAAAAATTTACAATAATAGTGCAATTCAATAAAGTACTTTCAGAGAATTATTAAAGAAATGTTAGATTTTAGTTTAGATTTAGGAGGGCTTAATCAGAACGAATAACAAGTATGGATACACAATCCACAGAGGTAAATAACTAATTTGGTGTGGACACACAGTTCATGAGGATAAGTAACCAACCAAGCGTGGCTAAAAGCCACAAAACAAGCGTAGGAACGAAGCCCACAAAACAAGTGTGAATACGATGCTCATAAATATCCATCCCTCTGTGTCCATGTGCATTGGCCTACACACAAGGCTAGTACCTCCTATAAACACCTTGCTAGTTAAATGTGTCATGGCATGCTAAGGGCTAATGAAGCTGTCGTTAGCAACCAACATTTTGAACTTAGTCACCTTCATTAAAATCAAGTGTCAATAGAGCAAGAAAATAATTTTAAAGTTTTCATCTTCAACCATGCTATTTTACTATTAATTCCCATTGCTCAGATTCATTTTTCAAATTAAACATGGAATTAAATAATTAAGCTACAATAATAAATTATTGGTAAAATCAAGACATGATCATTAATAAAACAATTATTATAAAAACTGAATTGCAAAGGATATTAATACAATTTACAAAGAAAAAATATTAAAATTCAAATAAAGAAATTTTTTATAAAAACATTATTAAAAATTTATTTGGAACACTATCCACTCACCTGAAAGTTGCAAAAACCTTATATTCAAGCTCCCTCAATTTCTTACTTACTCTAATGTTGTCCCAAATTAATCTAGCAAATAAACCAATACATTTTATGTCATTATGAATTTTTTTATAATAATAGTTCTAAATTAATATTTAATTTCTTCGATAATCCTTTAAGTTGCTTATTAACCCCTTAACTCTCATGGAGCCCACCAATAACTTCTATCAAGTAATTTAAGAATACTTAATAGCATGTCATTTCAACCCTCAACATAGCTCTTATTCTAGACTTAACAAAATTTTAATTATTCTTTCATCTAATAATTTCCCTCTAGGTGTTATACAATTCCAATAGATAGGTCAAGTTATATATTATATGAAGACATATATTTTCTTAGATTGCCTATATAATTCCTCTAGGCTCCACTATAAAATTTAACAATTTTTATTTCCACCAATTTCTTCTTTCAGTTATTACTACAAGCATTATAAGAACATTTACAATTAACTAAATTATATGGCAAACATCCAAGAAAAATCAATAATCTCCAAGATCTAGTTTCTTTACCAAGTTTTCAGCTCGGCATTATAAGGAGAATAGCATCCAATCTTTACCAAAACAATGCCTACGCCTTACTACAAATCTCATGATAGAGATATTGAAAAAAAGAGCACCACCCTCAGCCAATAAAGGAAAGAGAATGATGCACGTTGCTATTGATGAAATCGAAGGAATAGAAGGAAGAATCAGTGTTTTACCTCTACCAAGGTGCAACATTGGCTGCCATGCACAGACTCAAGGACCACACGAAGAAAAATCTAAGTGCCGCCACCCAGCTGTCCAAAGAGGAGGAGACGGAGCAGAAACCATGGACCAAAAGAAGAAGAAGAAGACCTTAAGCTTCCTTTGCACAAAGACGTTCAGCAAATGAGGATAAAGAAAATGAAGTCTAGTTGCCTACTCACCGCCGATAGCCGCATGACCAAGAAAACCACAGAAAACTTCAACCTCCTTCCTCTCGTGGCAAGAAAAGAAGTAGAGTGTTACGCACCTCACGATGACACAAAACAGCAACGATGATAGAGAAGAGAATCAGCAACTCAGCTCCCCTGTGGTTGGCAAACGAAGATGACAAGGACGACCGAAGATGGAGCAACAGCAGCAGCGAGAAAGCTCATTTGATAGCGAGCTAAGGATGTTGATAAGGGTTAGAGAAATTGACCGATTATGAACATCTAGAAAAGTGTATGATGGCGGTGAAAAAAAAGCGAGATGCTCTGTTTTTCTTCGTACTAAAGAAATTGAATCAGAACCAAAAGAAGCATTGGAGAAAATTATAAGAAGAGTGCGAGAAATTACGAAAAAGGGCACAAAATTTTTCTATAATTTAAAACCAAACTTTTGCATAGAAAAATTTGAACTTTGGATTTTTGCAAAAATTTCTAGCATAAATTCCTACAAACTACCCCTTTTAAATTGCTATAAAACTTATCTAAATAAAATATTCATTAAAATTTTTTTTATTCAATTTAAAAATTATAGTCATTACAGAGGAAATTGAGTGTGTTAGGTTGATTTGTTTGGCATATAAATGTGGGTTAAGGTTTGAAAGTGGTTGAGTTGGTTATTATTATTTTTTTTAATGTTTCTTTTGGGCTTGTGCCCCAATTATATAAAAAGAAGGATTAATTGGGCTGAGAAGCGTAAGCCCATTGGAAGTTCTGGTAAAAAGAAAAACAAAAAAAAAAAAGGGATTGGGTTGAGAAGCATGACCCCTCTTTTTCATAAGCCATTTGTTTCAAAAGGCAAAACATACTTGAAAATGGATTGGGTTGCATTGGGGGTGGTAACATAATTATAATCTTTAGATCTCTTGGTTCATTATTATAAGAATTATTAGAATTTTAACATCTCTATTTGATTGTCTCTATGCAAATTACTTTATATATAGTATTGTTAATAAGTATTAGGGGTGCACATGGATCAAGTCGGGCTGGGCTCCACCCTAACCTTATGCCTGGCCCTATGTATATATTCAAGCATTAGGTTGCTTGAAGATTTGAGCCCGGTTTGCCTTGATGCCCAAAATTTATTTTAAAAATAAATTTAAAATATGTAAATAAGTTTATTAACTAACAAAAAAATATAATTATAATTATTAAAAATGGATTCTTTGTAAAAATAATGTTAAATTTTAAAGTAATAATTTTTTAAATTGCATATAATTAACAATTATTCATTATTTTTACTTGATATATATTTAAAAAATCAATTTTAAATATTTAAAAAGATTATAAAATTTGAAATTACAAAAAAAATATGAATGATGAACATAAAAAACAGTATAATACATAAAAAATTAAGTTTTAAAAATTTTAAAGAATAAAATATATAAATATTTTTGGGCTACGCTAGGTTAGGATTGTCCCTAGCTCGTTGCTCAGCTTGACTATCTCAAGGAGGACCGGGCCATTGGGCCACCTAGTCAACCCTAATAAGTATTCGCATATTGTGAATTCTAAGTTAACAAACTAACAACAAATCAACATCTTGCCTTTTGATAAAATTTAATAACAAGCCATATTTATAACTTATGAAATATATTGCATAGGTCATTTTTTCAAGTGCCCATCTAAATTATGAATCAACTTCGAGTCTAGTAATGCATATGATGCATAACAATAGTTTGGATGCATGTATAGCTAGAAAACACTAGTTTGAATTAAATTGCAATGCAATTCATAGATATGTGCGAAAAAATGACTATTCAATGATCAATTTAGTACCATTTAAGTGGTAATTATTATGACAATAAAACTGCAAAAGTAATGTCGGTAACAATGTTGGATTGGCTAAATAAACAAGACGCAAAACAATATATAATCTTTCTCTAAACAAGACACAAAACAATATTTAATCTTTCTCAGCTAAAGACTCATTCTTTAGCTAGATTTTTCTTCTCAAATGCATTGGGTACAACTACCGAGTGTTTCACAGAAATATCCCAAAAGTCCTTAATCTTTAATTGACTTCTTTTAGGGGACAACAATTAACCTTTCAAAGTGATTTTGTCCTTGCTAATGTACCATGTTCCCATTGGAAGAAAAATACAGTAATACTAAGATTAATAAGTTCCTTATTATAGGTTTACTAGAAATTTCTAAATTTTATTAATAAATATAGAATTTCAATAATTTCCAACCTTAAATACTTCATATGGATGGACAAAAATAGTCAAAAGTGATTTGTATCACTATAATGATAAAGAATTGTAACTACTTATCAAGATTACCTTCTAAATAAAATTAATTACATTTAATTTTCTCTTATATAATATCTCCCAACAATACAATTTATTAAGGACATTTAAAAAACAAAGAATTTAATTTCACAGAGGTCCCAAGGACTTGATTGTATTTACTAAATTTCATGGAATTTATTTGTATATAAGTCCTTTATATGGGCTATATCTGTAATTTTCCCATTATAAATATACAATTTTCTTTTTTACTGACCACAAATCAGAATTATAAATATTATAATTAAAAATTTTAATTTTTAAAGATCCAATAAATAATAAATAATAAAAATTGGCTTACAGGCCTAGCCCTCAGCCATTTGCATAAGAGTGAGACTTAAAAAATTGATCAATTTTGGGATAATTGGGCTTATTAGCTTAAATCCTTAAAAGCCGAGCCTATATGAGTTAGATTTGCCCATTTTTCAGCTCTACTCATATGGGATCTATATGTAATTTTTTCATTATAAAAATATAATTTTCTTTTTTTAACGACAACAAATCAAAATAATGTAACGATAGTCAAAATGTGATCCATCATTAATTGATAGCAAAAGAAATTATACAATACACAATTTTCTTTTTCATTCTTCGTATCAACTTCTTTTTGGGGACAACATTCAACCTTTCATATTATTTTTTGTCCTTAAAAAATATTTTTTTACGAATCAGAGCATGTTCACATCGTAACATAAGTCTACTTGAACCCAACAATACAATCTTCAAAATCAAATCCAATAATCAAGACTTCCTAGCATGGTTGGTGATAGTGTCTAACATTTCATTCAGGTTTTCAGTTAATCTAAAAATGATCCTTCCTCGTATAGTTTTAAGAATTTCAAAAAATCATAAATTATTACCGACATAATATTTTAACACATAAGTAAATTAAATGAAGCTGTATTGTTTATTGTCAATGCTGTTTCTTATCAAGCACACCAACAATACAATTTTTGAAATCAAAAACAATAATCAGACCGCACAAGTGAATGTATTGAATTTATTAATTAAATATATGTGTGTGTTAACAAATAACCAACCTCTTGGATATAAATTATAAACTTTTCATAACTCACTTTTAATTCCCATATAAATTATAAACCAACCTCATGTATGTGGCATACTTGATTTGTAAGTAGATAGTAAAAGTCTATAGACTTTAATTGACTATACCTAGCTATCAACTTTTATTTTTTAATATATGGTGTACTTGACTTGTGAGTAAATATCAAAGACGTGTGAGCAGATGACTTTAATAGAGCCAAAAACACCATCAAAATTCAAAAGATTTGCTTGTACTCATTTTCAAAAGCTGCTTTAATTTCACCTACTCCCAGTTATTGTTGAACCACAATGTCCACAAAAAGGAAACAAAAAAAGTTATATATTGGAACAAGACATGCATGATACATAATTAGTAGAAAGAAACAATTATTGCAACATGACAAAGTTGGAAGTTTCAAGGATCCGCAAAGTAATATTACATACTCTTTTCCTTGCTATATACAAATCATCTGACTGAAATTAAGAAGAGGTAATTTAATTATTGGTTTTGTTTAAAAAGAAAGAAAGTTTTTAATTTACCCTTGTTAAATATTTTACTCTTAATAAATTTTCCCTCTCGTATAACATGACTATAAGCACTAAGTGTCTGACCATATGATGATTTAGATAAACTCACTTATTTATTAATTTCAAATGGAGTATGAATTTAAAACTATTGATTTGAATTTCAATAGTTTAGATGATACATGCACTAAGTGCCTACAGTAAGTATAGTCACTAAATCCAAATCTCAACATAATATCAGTAGATTCAGATCAATACTTGTGCAAAACTTTTCTGAGTAGTGGTGCTTCATCCCAACATCAAACCTTCATATTTTAACTTCTCTTCTGATCATTGAAGAATAAGATTATTGAGAGAGCATTTATTATGGTGTTAATCAATATACCAATATTAACAACCAAATCCTCCAACGTGTATGTATGTGGTGGCGTCACTTATAAAATATTCATTACACCAAATAAGTGATAATTAAGTCGTATTTTGTATTAACTTAAATAATTACGCTTATATAAGCATACCAAAAGAGTCTTTAGTCACACAGTTTATTATCTATAATTTTAGTCACTGTTCAATGTCATCTATGTTAGTGCCAGTTTTTCTAACAAACAAACGGTAATTACCAAAATATACAAAGCAATTAACTACTTTACAGGGATTAAGAAAAATAGTTAAAAAAGATTTGTATCACTACAATGGTAAAGAATTGTAACTATTTTTCAAGATTACCTTTCAATTTATCAATATATATTGATCTCTCTACACAATATAATTTATTAAGGGCATTTATAGAAAAGAAAATTTTAATATTATTAATTCTTTTTTGTTAAAAATAGCGTGTTTCGTGGAAATGTCCCTTCAAAAAAACACATATCCTAAAGTCATCAAACTTTAATTGACTATACCTATTGGCTTTCTATTTGTGGGCATATGACATACATGACTTGTGAGTAGACCTTAAAGTCACACTCCATACAGAAGAAATTATATGACAACCAGTTTTCTTTCTCATTCTTTGTGTCAATTTCTTTTAGGGGACAACATTCAATCACTCACATTGAGTTGGGTCCATATCACAACTTAGGTCTACCTAAACCCAACAATACAATTTTCAAAATCAAATCCAATAATTAGGATTTCATAGCTTAAAGTTCACTAATTTTTAAATTGTTTATTTTATATTTTATATGCAGGAAAAAGTAGATGATATCTAAATAAAACTCTCGATCCACATCCTCATCAATTTGGAGATCGCAATTAAAAAAAAAAACTGTATGTTGTTCAATGTGAGTTTGAAGACTACATTATCACCGTCTTATCTAATTTGTTATCATTCTACAAGGCTTTAAAGAACCCCATAAAAGTATTTTTGTGATGAGAAAAAGCTTTTCTCCTTTATGAAAGTATAATTCATTTCTTGAACCCATTTGTCACCTACTTGTAGGAGGAGGGACTTCGTTTTTGTAGCATCTTTGATATAAGGAGCTAATGGTCTCATACTTGAGGGAAAGATTGTTAGGTTGTCTAAGTGTGAGTGAACTTGAGTTGATATAAAAAATTTCACAGTACATCGGATAGAACTAATGCTTAATAACTAATATATAATAAAGTAAAAGTATCAATAAACTATTTATTGAGATTTTGAATTCAGATATGGTGTTCTTTTGCTATTCTTATCAATTTTTTCTCTTCTATTGTTTTCAAGTAGTTGTTCTTCATTTCTAACAAGTAATATCAAAACCCAATAGCTAAATTTCACCCAAGACCTAGAAAAGCCCATATTGCACACACATTTAAAGTCTAACATGGGACTAGATTTGACTACAGTAGGGACTTGTATGCACCAATAGACAGTAAGGATGATGATGGTAGTCGGCATAGACAACTCAGAGAGGTTGTTAAGATGTGCAAATATTTTCATAAACTTAATCATAACACAAGCACATCATACTCCCAATAAATATACCAAATGGAGTTTAGTGAGTTGGGGAGCTCACTAAGGATAGAATACACACCTCGAATTTCAAATACGGCTTCCAAATATATTTATAAATTAGCCACTAACAATAAATTAAAGTTGAAATTGACCAGTGCCCTTGCATAAAGATATATTTTTCTTTTGCCACATACAAAATACTTTAAAAATCCTGCCACAAGTATGTTTTAACAATATGAATATTATAGAACTGAGTATTCTTAAATTCTTTTCCTTATAGTAGATATTAAAATAACAGATTGATTATGTGTATGTAGTAAATCTGTTATATAATATTAATATTATGAAATTCTTGCAAGAGAACCTGTTCTTTAAATATTTAGTATTATATAAAAAATTTACTACATAATTAGCTGCAAGATTTTAAAATTATACATATTAATTTAAGTAACCATGTGAAATGATGAGAACGAGGGAAAACACACAACAAAGATTTTTTTCATCAGATTATATTTCATGGTGGTTTGATTTGTTGTAAATTATAACCGAGAATTTTACAGATAGTAGAATTTCTATAACCATAATGAAGAAATGAATAACTATTTTGCCCAAATTTTTTTTTAAAAAAATACACAATTGAAGGGACAATATATCTATGGATGCCTCTTTTCAACGTCCTTTTTATGGGGTTACTCTCTATGGCTTGCCAGACTTGACCCTAAAAAAAAATATGGTCCCAAAAGTGAAATTGTACAACACTCCGTGAAATTAAGGGAAAAAACTTCTTCTCACAAAAGTGACTTTTGGGGTTATTTTATGGCCTATCATACTTGACCACAAAAAAATTACTGTGGTCCTTAATCAATAATCAATGAGATAAAGGAAACAAAATTATATGGCACACAATCTCCTTTTTTTCTTTTCATTTTTTCTACACAACATTTTCATACCATCAGATCAAATAATGTAATATGGAATTTATGGTCACCTACTGAATTTCTATTTCGCACAGAGATTTTAAGCGAGTGTTACTTTAAATTTAAAATTAAGATTATTATGCAATTTTCTGCTTTTAGACTCAACAAGTATGCTCATCTTTCTTTTTATTTTTTCCCAAAAGAAAATATCAATTACGGCATTGCTTCCTTAATTTGATGTTTTTGTAACATAATTTCAACCATTTGGGGTTATTCACCTTATATAGCAAAAAAATTTCCTATAAATTATCATGACCAAGTTTATAATTATTTTGATTATAAAGAGGTATGGTACAATGTTTTATATTATAGAAATTATTAACACTCTTGATTTTTTTGAGTCAACCGGAAATGTCCCAATAATTTTTCAAAATGGTTCCTAGAATAGTTTCATATTTTTGGACTAGTAAAGAAAATTTTACATCCAAAGGTTGTAGAAGGGTATGAGTGTTTTAAAGAAGAAACATCTTTTAAAGAAATAGAAAAGCCATTTTATTTCTTGTATTATCTGAGCGTACCATGGATTGTGAGTTGGTGTTTCTCAATGGTAAATAGTGGGATAAATACAACCAGGAATTTGCTGATACAAAAGCAGTTATTAAATGAATAAAATCCACCATATTCGTAATATTCCAAAACAAGTCAAGAAGCAGGCAACACATTCAACTTCTTTTATGGCAAAAAAGAAAAAACAAAAGAAATGGGCCTCCTTCACCCAAGAGGTAGCATCTCAAGCATCACAAGCAGCTTTAGATGTGGGGTCTTCAACCTAAGAGATAGATGAAGATATATTTGGTGCAAATTTTGAAGAATATCAATTAGTTTTAAAGAATTAAGAAATATCAATTAGTTTTAAAATTGTAAGCCTGATATTGTAGGTCTTGAATAGTAGTTCTTTAAATTATTATCCGCTAGAGTCTGTCAGACACGGCCATTGTTAGATTTCGTTTGTCTCTCCTCAGTACTTGGCAATCGCACTTCATTGTTTCATTCTGGGATATATCTGGTAGTACACGAGTTGCCTCCGAATCTATTTTAAAATGCCCTAATTGGAAAATAGAAGGGAATATTAGAATACTAAAAATTCTAAAATAATAATATAAAAAACGGATGATGTGTATCCATCACTAAGGGCTAATTTTGTCTTTTGAAACTTAGAGGATTAACATGATAACCAAAGCAAACGTAAAGGGCTGAATTAATAAAAATTAAATATGAAGGACTAAATCAATAACTCATACACAGGGACTAAAAGTTACATTATTCCTTTAATCTGCAAAAAATATATTTTATCTTTAAATAAAAATAATTATCGCGTAAGGATAATGCAAAAGTATAATTAAAGGATATTCCATGTAAATTTTTATACTAGGGAAATGTAATTATTTTCCCATAAAACTAACCAAATGAATCTAAGGGGTCTCTTGGTATGGAACAAGTTAAGGACAACGAACAAGTAAATGATTTGTTTCTTCTTAATTAAAAATATAACTTGACATTAAAAATTAGTACATATGCCTAAACATATGTGCGTACCCATTTTTTAATAAATAAGTTACTTATAATTAAAATAATGTATGCATGACAAGATGATTATTTATAAAGGTCATTAACTATGTAATCAATAAGGAGGGAAGCCTCCTTCATAGCTCCATTGAGGAAATGTATAATCTCAACCGTCCAGATTAAGATTTAATATTTTTTAATTTATATTTTATATTTTATATTTTTTTAAAATAAAAAATTTATATAAATTGTAAAAAATTTAAACAGTTCAGATTTAATATAAATAGTTTGCTTTAATATTAAAAAAATTGTAAAAAATTTTAATATTAAACATTCATTGTCTAGAATATATCTATATAGTCAATTTATAAATATTTTAATGTGACATCTTTATGGTGATTAAACTTTGAGAATGTTAAAAAAAAAAAAAGAAAGATATTATGTACGTATGACAGTCCGTATGAGGACTTTGGATACTCTAAGGCTATGCCATTAAAAAATAACAAAAAGAATATATAATACAATATTCATATATATATATATATATATATGGCTGTCTAATTGTTTTTCCCAAACACATAACAAAATATATATTCAATGTGACTGATACATGCTACCGCGGGAGGTTTTGTTACCATCAACAAAATCTTTCACAAATTTAATTCTATATTTGCATCAAACTCCCAATAATGTACTAAATAAATTGAGATTCAAAACTAAAATAAAAAATTATGAATGATGAGTTTAGTTCTATTTTTAATTGATGAGAGGTGAGAATGAAATGAGAGAAAAGTTACTAGAGCCATGGAAGTATCAATAGTGAAAATATGAAAGAAACAAAATGTTTGAAGTAACTAGAATTTCAAAAGACTATGATATAAAGAGAATTTGAATTACAAAAGAATTGGATTAAGAAATGGATTTGGATTTGACTCAAATCCAAATTCATAATTTTTTGTATATCCAAATGATGGGTTTGGATCAAATTCAAATCTTCATTAATTCAAACGCACTACAAGAGTCTTTTCCATACTGATTTTTTAATAAGTCTTCTCTTTTGTGTATTTTTTTATTGCTTTTTTTTGTGTATTATATTCTCAGTGTATCATATATACTTGAACTCCATGTACCTATGAAGACTTTGGATACTCTAAGTAGCTTTTGCATATGTATATCAAAAACTGATTTAGTATCGTTACTATAATTTAATTTATGTAATTACGTCTTATCTCACACCTTCAGCTTCATTAGAAGCAATTAACATCAAAGTTTTGGATTTAAATCCTCTAAAGTTGGGAATGGTGAATTTATGCGAAATTTTCTTTTTTTAGTATTTTCTGTCACTTGATTATTTTTTATAAAATATAAAATTTTCTCTCTCTTTCTTAAAAAGGAAAACTTCACAGAAATTCACTAATCTCAAATTCAAAGAATTTAAATTTCTATCAAAAATTCAGAAGAAACTTCTTGCTAGTTAATTTGATTTCATATATACTCCCATCCTTGTGAGTTGTAGAAATTTAAGCAAATTAGTATTCATGTATTTCAATCATTGATTGGAATATCAATTTTTTCTCTATAAAAAAAAAAAGGGCAATGTTTATATTTTTGTATTTTTTTGTTACAAATATCCACCTATTGAAGACAATCATGTTCGAGGCACTATTAGGAACTAAATATGAGCATCTCTCCCCGTGAGAATTCAAACTAACAAATGGGCAATGTGCATATTTATCTATCTAGTTTTCAAATTAAACTAAACCAACCTCAATTTTGATAAGATCTTATCCTTCAGTGTAATTTTACAAAACTTTTTCTTTAAACTAATGCAAATCTTATGGTAAATATTTAAGTAAAAGACAGATTATGCACAACATAACGTAGTTTTTAAGTGTTTTCATGTTAATTATGAGATCCTTTACTTCCTTTTATCTTTATTAATTATTGTATATATACCTTTCTTCTTTAATTTCTAAAGTCTACCAATATGATACATTATTCATATATATATATATATATATAATTTACAGAAAGCTGTATTTTCAACATTAATTAAGTGATATTTTTATTTCTGAAATGGATAATGACTTTGATGCCTACTCACAAGTCAAGCACAGCATTTATCATATACCTACTTGAGAAATTCTTAGATGGACCTAGTGTACCATGTCATCCATGGTCCATTTAATAAAAATCTAATATATAAATGGTATTAAATATAAATTGATTTTAACATTAGTGATAGTAGATAGAGGATAAAAGTAAATAACGACACATAAGATTTTGTTTGATTGAATTGGTACAATTTTATTGGATGTATCATAGAGGATTTGATGCACCAAGACCATCAAGAACTTATCATACCTACAAATGGATGATAAACATCCAATCCAAGTCCGTAGAACATAATATTGATATCCAATCAATGATTTTTTATGGCTACTCACAATACCCTTTATATATGGCCTACTAAAATTGACTATAAATGAAATAATACAATGAAAATGAAAATATGGTCCAAGAAGTAAAATTATATTCATCATAAAGGGACAAAACTTCTTCTTATCACTAACATACGTACCTTTTGGGTTGCTCTATTAACTTATATAATGATGTGATAATGAAAATATGGTTCTTGAAGTGCTAAGGGATCACCTTGCAGGATGAAGGTCCTTCCAATCACTAATATAATTTTTTCTCTTTCCTTGCATCTTCTTTTACGGGTTAACTTTATGTAACAGTTGGATTGGAACTTTTATGTAATAATTAATCTTTTCCCAACTCACAAGCCAAGCATGACTTACAGTGATAATACTAAGATTTTTAAATTATTTTCATATTAATATTTTATTATTCGCTTTAATTGCAAATTTTCTATCAAGCAATAATGATTTCAAATAGTTTTATATCTATTAAATTGTACAGTCAGTTCCCCTTATGCCTATAAACTTGTACATATTATATTAATTAAATTAGTCTTGTGTAACGAAAATGAGAGGAAACACACATTTCTTTCATCAGTTTAAATTTGATGTAAATTATAACCAACCATTTTATAAATAGTAGAATCTCTATATCTATAAAACTATAAATGTCTAGAAATGAAGAAATGAATAATTATCTCACCAAAAATTAAATAAAATGCATAATTGAATATTTGAAGGGACAATGTATCCACACAAACTTCTTTTCAATACTAGCCAAAGCTGACCATAAATGAAATAATACAATAAAAATGTGGTTCCAAAAATGAAATTATACAACAAGCAGGGACAAATTGACCATAAATGAAATAGCCAAAATAAAAATGTGGTCTTTAATCAATGTGATAATGGATGGAATTATTTGGCAAACAAAAAAAAAAAAGATAATGGATGGAATTATACAACTGGGCTAAGTGTATGAAGCTTTTCCATTTTCTTTCTTTTCCATTGCTTTAACTTCTTTGAAGAGATGAATTATATTTTAATATTTAAGAATTATTTTTTTCCTCAAAAGAAGAAGATATATTGATTTGTGCCTTTTCCTCAATTCACAATTACAAGTCAAGCATGACTTGAGATTTTGAGGATTTAGCAAAAATCAAGCCTTAGAGTTGTGATGTCAAGTCCACTCGTAAAATCAATTAAGTTTCAATGACTCATCAAGACAATTAAGTTTCAATTAATTACCTAACCATCAATTAAAAAATAAAAATAAAAAGAAAGAAAGTGAAGCCCTCTACATTTGAAGACTTTGGATATTTTTCATAATTGTAAAAAAATTAAAAAATATGATATATGATATTTAAATTAAAATTTTAAAATGTAAAAAATATATGAAAAAACACTTCTGAATTTGATAAACACGAACGACAAATATAATTTTGGCATTTTTATCTTCAGAAAATGAAAAATATTTTAAATCATAATAAAATATAGTTATATACTTTGGAAAAAGTGCTTGATGTCTGCTCAATAGACATAAAAATAAGAAAATAAAAACTTAATAAGAAAAATAACCTCTCTTAACTCATACGATTAATTCTTCTGTTTTAGTTGGATGGAATACTTTTGATAGGTATAGAAATAAGAAAATAAAAAATATACTCTCCTTATTTAACAAGAAAATGTTAACAAAGTGAACTTTGGCCATCAAATCTCTATTTAGTTTTGCTTTTATCTTTTAAAATATTCATTTATTTTTTATTACCATTTCTCCCTCCATTAAACTTGAATTTTTTGAGGGTTTGGGTATTCAAAAATGTAAGACATATTTAGTGTTACAAGGTATGTGTTTTTTTTCCACAAATGCCCTTAATAAATAAATCACTTTATATTTTTTTAAATGAAACACCCAATTAAATAAGGGTAATTTATGGAAGGATTTTTTATTTTGAAGACAATTAACTAATTTTTTGGGAGTGAGATTTGGTCAAAAATGCCTTACATTTTTGAATGAAAGGGAGTATTTATAACTTCATAAGTTTGATAGTTAATTGATAAGGATGATGATAAACATGAGAAGATCTTTATCAAATTTTTATTTGTAATTTTAGATGATAGTAAATTATTTATAGTCACCAATTAAGAAGTGATTTTGTATCATTATTGAATTTGGGGAGTAATTCTTGCATATACTGGCCTACAGCTGTTTAGGAAAAATACTTATTCAAGAATTTTGTTTTGACTTTGTCTTCATTTTTTTTTTCGTTTAGATTATTTTTGATAGATTAATATAGAGTATGTGTGGACCACTCAGTGCTTGCTCCCCCCCCCCCCCCCCCCCCCGGTTGGTTAGATTATTTCCATTTTGGACAGAAATGGAGAGTGACTTTGATGCGCGCTCATTAGTCAAGCATGATATTTACCATATACCCGCCGCAAACGAATGATAGATATCCAATCCAAGCCTCTAATGAATTTTGACATCCAATCAGAGATTTTTTTTTTCTTTTATGCCTACTTACAAGTCTTCCCACTATTAACGTTTATTTGGGATTGCCCTCTACATATATATGGCCTGCCAAACCTGGCCGTAAATGAAATAATGCAATGAAAATGAAAATATAGTCCAAGAAGTGAAATGATATTCATCATAAAGGGGCAAAGCTTCTTATCACTAATGTAGTATTTGGGTTGCTCTGATATATGACTTACACAAAGCTGTGATAATGAAAATATGGTTTTTGAAGTGATAACAAACCACTTTTTGGGACAAAGCTTTTTCTCATTATTGATGTAATTTTCTTTCTCTTTCACTGTATCAACTTCTTTTATGGGATAATTTTTATGTAATAGTTATTCCTATCTTTACTCAGCTCACAAGGGAAGCACACCATGCACTTCATAATTGAAAAGTATATTATCAAAACACAATCTACAATATATTTTATTTATATTAATTTTTTCTTCTTTCGGATGATATAAAAAATAAAAATATGTGCACTCATATTCAGCTTTTGATAAAGAATTGTGTTTCTTGTAACTGATTTATCCATTATGTGTGTTCTCTATAAGAATTTTGATATTAAAACGTCTTTTGATATTCAATTCAAATCTGAAGAATTGTGATATCCAGTTAAACATTTTTTATGATTACTCACAAGTCTTCGCACAATTAACGTTCTTTTCAGGTACCTGCTATATATGGCCTACCAAACCTGACTATAAATGAAATTATGCAATGAAAAATGAAAATATGGTCCAACAAGTGATATTGTATACCTTGTAAAAGGACAAAACTTCTTATCACTAGCGTCCAATGCGGTGATAATAAAAATATGGTTCTTGAAGTGACAACAAACCACGTTTAAAGACAAAGTTTCTTCTCATCACTAGTAAAATTTTCTTTCTCTTGTATTGCATCAAGTTCTATATTTACTTAACTCATTAATAAATACTCATCCATGTAGAAATAGAATTCTATATTTCTTTATAATTTGAAAATATGTTATTAATAACAATATTCAATATATTTTATTTTATATTTGTTCTTCTTTTAGATTATATATAAAAAAATAAAAATATTGGCACTCATATGGATCTCTCCCCGACCTTTCTTTTAACAGAGATGGAAGACCGTTGGGTTGAACGGTCTTGAACACAAAGTACTAATGTGAGTCCATTAACTAATATAAAAAATATTAAAAAGATTTGCATCTCGATAATTGATTCTGACTTTAATTGGTGCTTTTAAGGCCAAAGTACTAATGTGAGGTTAATTAATATCAACATATATTGAATAAAAAACACAACCATTGGTGCATATAGTTTTATCGAATTTTAATTTGCTTTTAGTTCCTGCAATTCTTTTCAATGTTTTAAGTCCTTACAAGGATTGAAAACACTTAAAACACTAAAGTATAGGGACCCGAGCAGCAAATGTCACCCAAGCTTGCTAAAATTATAGGGATTGCAAACATTAAAAAAAAAAAACTATAGAGACTAAAAGCAAAATTCGATGAAACTATAAAGACTAATGATTGTGTTTTCCCAATATTAAAAAAATTGTGTTTCCATAATTGATTCTGACTTTAAGGCTTTACAGACTTGACTTCAAATTAAATAATACAGTGATAATACTAACTTTGATAATTATTTTCGTCCTTAAAAGAAGAACATATATTTGCGCCCTTTCCTCGATTCACAACCACAAGTCAAGTATATACTCTTTCAAGGATTTAGAAAATATCAAGCTTGTGAGTGGTGAGTTGTGAGTTGTGTGATGTCAAATCCACTCCACAAGTCAATTAAGTTTCAATTAATTATCTAATCATCAATTAAAAAAAAACAGCTAGAAAGAGAAGTACCTTTGATATATTTGATATATAAATTAAAGTTTGAGAATGTGAAAAAATATTAAAAAAAAACTTCCGATTTTTTGTGCATAGGTATTCTCTCATTGAAAATAATCATGTTTTGAGATGCGGGTGGACATTAATTGTACATTTCTTCTAATAGAAATTTGAACTTTAGTTTGCTATGTTGTGAAGGTCTGAGTGACTAGCCTTTAACCTAATGCCTATTGGTACACTTCTCTTTTTTTTTTTAATATAATCATCACTAGCCACAGATATTTTTTATCTCCAGAAAATGAAATATATTCATAAATTATAATAAAATATAGTTATCCACTTTGGGAAAACATACCTGATGTTTGTTGAAATTTGTTCTGGAATACCAGGTGATACTATTGGGTATAAGATAGATTTTTCTTTTGGGTCGAGATATAAGATAGCTATCTAAAAATATTTCATCCGATAGTTTCTAATACATTAAAATTTAATATTTATCTTTTATATAACTTTGTTTGGTTTCCAATATATGCCTCGTTTTGTTTCTTTTATCTTTTATATACTATTGGGCTATCGCAGTCAACTTCAATCATGCAATCTCTTTTACCACTCTAAAATGAAAAAAAAAAAAACAATAGTAAAGTCTCTCTTTAACTCATTTAGTTTATTCTTCTATTTTATTGGGATATAATACTTTTGATAGAAATAGAAATAAATTAAAGAATACTCCTTTTGTTATTCAACTAGAAATGTTAACAAAGTGAGCTCTGACAATTCAATCTCTGTATATTTTTTGATGAATAGTTTATAATTTAATTTGATTTGATTGGAAAAGTCGATTTGGCTTGTATTGTGTCGTACTTTTTTTAATTTTGACTTTTTCTTATATTTTTTATTTAGAATTTTTTTATTGATTGATACGAGACCTAGTTATATAGCTTTTATATTCCCAAAGTCTTTCATATAATTAATAACAATCATGAAACATATTTTATTTTTTGTTTTGGCTCATATTATAAAAATAAAAATATTGTCAAACCTAATAAAATCTTCATTCAATTTAATACGTTCTTATAATTGGAGCTTATTCCCACCTTCTCTTTCTCTATATATGATACATTGTTATGTTTGATTGAATTTAGATAGTTGTTCATCAATTAAAGCCACGTGTGTGTTAATACGTCTTGTCTTGATTTAGAATTCGAGAAGTATAAAATGGGTGTTAATCCCTCAATGCACCAGACTTGCAATTTTGATGAGTCTAATATGCTAAACATGGCAAAACCTTCTTCCTTTGTTTTCCTCTTCTCACTCCATTGCCTCGTGGCCTCCTTAGCTTGGACCAAAACAAACATCACCACCGACAAATATGCACTTCTTGCCCTTAAATCCTCTATCACTTCAGATCCATACAATTTCTTAGCTAATTGGTCTATCTCTTCTTCTCCATGCGATTGGGTTGGTGTCACCTGCAATACTCATCATGAAAGGGTCCACTCTTTGAATCTTGCTGGCATGGATCTTACAGGCACCATATCTCCACCATTGGGAAATCTCTCATTCCTTGTTGAACTTGATCAACTTGATCTCAGTAACAACAAATTGAATGGTCAAATACCAGGAGAATTAGTTCAATTACATCAAGACTATTCAACTTGAGCTACAATAACTTTCATGGACAAGTTCCAAACATGGATAGGAGATTTCTCAATGCTTGAGGACTTGAGTTTTCGAAATAACAGTCTTAATGGATTTATTCCATTATCTCTATCCAATCTATCAAGGTTGGAAATCTTGGATTGGGGTAGCAATTTAATTGAAGGAATCATTCCACTCGAGGTGGGAAAAATTAAGTGCTTGAAAATTTTACGATTTTTAGGTAACAAACTTTCAGGAACCATCATTCCCTTAGCAATCTTCAACTTGTCTTGACTTGAGCTATTGAGTTTGTCTTATAATAGTTTGTCAGGAATGTTTTGAATTACTTTTATTGATTTTTTTGTATTGTTATTGTAACGATTGATATCATTTGAGGAATATGGGATGGTCAAGATTGTTCTTAAAACCAACATATCTGGAACATCTAATTTTGATTTGGATAATATAAATTATATTTTTGTTTTATTATTTATAATTAATTATTATTTTTATAAAATTTTGTAGTTAAAAAAAAATCAAAGAGTCTCCTAATAAAGATGTGTTTTGATGGGAATGATGAAAAGCAAGGGCCAAATTAGATTTCAATGTGTTTCTTAGATTTTTTTTATCATAGTTAATTGAGGAACTTAGAATCTAATTTCTTGAATGAGTCGAATACATCTTACAAGATATACAGGAATTTAGCAGAAATAATTGATCCTCCAAATCCGAAAAGATAACAATAATAAATATAAATTAAATTATTCTAATTTCGTATATTCTGTGATATGAAACAAAATAAAATAATAAACTGAACTGAAGCATAAATAGTGTAATGGGTCTTGGGGAATAGCCTAATACGTTATCCAACATATCCAAATAATTTATTCCATGGTAATTCCTGTTTTAAAATACTGACATGCTCTTTTTCTCCCTCCTAATATTTCAGGGAGACATTCCAAATGAGATTGGTGATCTTTCACAACTAAAGATATTGTATCTTGGAGTGAATCAACTTGTTGGTTCTATACCATCTTCATTATTTAACAATTCAGTGCTATGAGACATTCAACTGGGAATGAATCAATTATTAGGGAGTCTCCCAACAAATGTGTGTCTTGGGCTTCCAAAACTAGAAATATTTCATGTGAATGGAAATTATTTGTCTGGTGACATACCTTATATTTGGCATGAATGCAAAGAATTGTCAAAGTTACAATTACGTGATAACATGTTCAACCCAGGAATCATTCCAAGTGCCATTGGAAATGTGACCAACCTTCAATCATTATATCTTGCCAACAGCAACTTACAAGGTAAGAGTTTTAATTATATGATTGTCTTAAATTCTATTCAAGTATTTTGATAAGACACTAGTGAATATTGATAATTCAGCTAGACACTAGTGAATACGATGCTTTATATGTAAATTAGCTCTTGATTAGATTAACTAATCCCAAAGTGAATATGAATAAAATGACATATATGATATTAAGAAGTGTAAAAGTGAGGTGAAAGTGAAGAAAGGATTTTTAATTTGGATGGAAACATTCCAAAATCTGTAAGTGTGCTAATTCATTCACAGATATACCCATATCCATATGGGTGTGTAACATCTCAAATAGAAATAAATTTGAAGTAATTTCCTTTAGTTTTTCATCATTTCATATATTGTCCATGTTTTAATCATGGGATTTATGTGTGTGTATTCACGACACACACTTATTATGGTAAAATATAATTTCAATTCAATTACATTTGTAGTAAACATCAAGTAACTGCACATCTTTAAAAGATTTGTAATATCTATGTTTTATCTGATAATATAAAAATAATACAAAGGAAAGTTTGGATTCTAATTCTTCCTTTTATTAATTTTTCATTTTCCCCGCGTTTTCTTTTCAAAGGCAAGTTTTCTATATACATGGATGAGTTTTGATTTTTTGGCTCTAATATATAGGTTTCTAGCAATATATATTCTTAAAACAGGCTTTTCTTGCTTCTGTTCTTATGTTTTCTATTACGTTTTATGTTGCCAAATTCACTTTAACATTTACCTTTTCTCTTGTATTGCTAGAAAAACATTTATTTAAAAAAAATATCATATGCAAACTAAAATAAAATAAAATAGTGATAGTAGTATTTACATATATTAATGCTTGATGTGATGAGAATTAATATAAATTTAATAAATATAATGTCAATTATATCATAACAAGATTGACACTTTACTGTTTTTTTTAATCTGACATTTACTATTTTCATCATTACTTCTAATCTTATATCAACAATTACTATATTAAAAACTTCAATTTTTCAAAAGTAAATCTTCTATGATTTTTTTTTTTTTTGGGGGGCTGGATTCTCTGGAATTTTTTAAAGCAAATCTTCTAAACTATAGCACTTCAATGTAAGCCCATATATCCGAAGCCCAATTATTACATCTTTTGGCACATTAGTTTTACCCACACTTACAGATTAGTTCATTGTTGTGTTTTTTTTTTCATTTATTTCATATTTTTCCAAGAATGATATACCATAAGTATTCATTAAAATTATTTTTTAAAACTTATAACAGAGGAATTTAAAAAAATCATATTAGACAAAGATATATAAACAAAACAAAATGGTAAACAAAGCTACATATATCACAACAACACAACTTATCCTAAACAATAAAGAAAAGAATAAATAAGTAAATTACCTTTTGAACTTTTGTTCAATAGTTCCATAGACCTTGAACTCATTTATTATGTAAATTGTTCCCTTAACTTTTGAAACTAGTACAATCTGGCCCTTGACATTAACGAAAATTAACTTTGAGTATTAATTGACTAGAAAATAATAGTAAAGGACCACTTAAATTTTGATGCTTCTCTCTTGCCTTTTAGGAATGTTAACTTGTTCATTTTAAGGTTTTTATTACTTACAAGTGACAATAAGCATTTAGGAATGTTTAATTTTGATGATTTGTAAAATCTACATTATTTGTTTTCACTATATTGATATAATTGGATAGGGATAATAGAAAGGACTACTTGGATCTTGATACTTCTCTCTTGTCTTTTATTTTTCTTTTTTTCAGCATTTTCTTTTCGAAGGCAAGTTTTTTTGTTTTCTTACACATATAGAAAACAAGCTAGAAGGCATTAACTTTAATTATATCATGATATGTCTATATACATGGATGAGTTTTGAATTTTTGTTTCTAATATACACGCTTTTATCAATATACTAGAACAGGCCTTTCTTGTTTCATTTTTTAATTTTGTTATCACATATCATATCGTCAAATGCATTTTAAATGTGTATATACTTTGTCATTTGCACTGTTAGAAAAATATTTATTTGTATCAATAAAAATATTTAATTTAAAAAATAAAAAAATCTCATATATATACTTACATAGTAAAATAAAATAAAATGGTGATAGTAATACATATATTGCTTGATGTGAGAATAATATAAATTTAATAAATATAATTCCAATTATATCATAAAAAAGATTGACATCTTACTATTTATACCATTACTGCTAATCTTATACTAATAATTACTCTAAAAAAAATCTTAAATTGTTTAAAAGTAAATCCAGCGCACCTCAATGTCCACATATCCGAAGCCCAATTAGCACATATTCTCCTCCATTAGTCCTTGTCTCACAGTTCAAGTCCATATATAATCATTAAACATTTATTTCATATTTTCTCAAGAACTATATATTATTTCATTAGTTTATTTTTATTTTTTAAAACATCTAGCAGTGGAATATAATTAAATAGGCAAAAAATATATAATCATTAAACCCATCCATTACATGCATATTGGTTTAGACTTGTGCTTTTTCACATTTAATTCATATTATCTCAAATGAGAAACAACAAGAGTAGTGAAAGATCACCACATCTAATTATTCCATTAAAACTTCTTTATGTTTAAAAATAAAACACAGGAATTAAAAATTTGATTTTAGATAGGGATATATAACTAAGTATAGAAAATCAATTACAAATTATATTACATGAATTGAATAAAAAATTTTAAATACAACTAAAAATTATGACTATTTCCCCCCAAGACAAAACCCTTTTTAATTATGTTCAAAACCAATTTAGACACAATCATACATGTAACACCACCTATCCTATAATAGTAGACGTGGTAATTCAAGCAAAGTCCAGCTGGTCAACCCGAATAAGTCCAAAATATGTTAGATCAGGTTTGAGAGTTTATAATATTTTATTTACTCCAGAACTATTTGAGCTACCCGAATAAAACCCAAAGAAATCTGGGCCAAGCTCTAAATGAGCTTAGCTTGAATACTTGAATTATTTTTCATTATTAATAAAATAATATTAAAATAAGATAAAAAATGAAAATAGTAATTTTTGAAAATAACAACTGAAATTATCTAAAAAAGAAAAAATAAAATAAAAAATATATGTTCAGATCTGAATAAGCTCAGCTTGCCTAAATTATCAACTCTATATAATGGTAAAGAAAACAAAAACAAAACTCTGTGAAATTAATAACAAAATACATATCGACTAACAGGATATTCTCAATACTAAGCAAATAAATAAAATGTACCATATTAATTCATTTGGGTTTAGAGTGAAACTGCACTGCTTGTTTAATTTCAAAACTATGCTTTGTGAAATTAAATAGTACTTTTAAAGTTAAATTTTTTTCATATAATAATTAATGAATAAATATTTATTTTGAAATTAAAATTTTGGGAGATAAGAGAAAGGAAAAATACTGAAAAAGAAGTTAAATAAATAAAGAATAACGATGAGAGAGAAGAAAATTTAAATTTAAAATGAATAGAAGAGAAAGTAACAAAAAAATATTATTTTATAAGTTAAGTTGTGGGCAACAAATTTTCAGGAATGATTGCAACAACAATTTCTGACATATCTTCACTTGAATTATTGAATTTGTTTTATAACAATTTGTCAGATGTATTTTAGATTATTTTTAATATCTATAATTGATCTTTGTTCAAAACTAGTCTATTTGGTTTGTTAGATATAATCCTTCAAGGATCATGTAGAGGAATCTGAGTTAGTCTTAATTGTTTTCTTCTATCTTTATTTTGGCATTTCTCATTTTTGTTTTTTTTAAAAAAACTTTCATGCAATTTTCTGCTATAATTATTTATCCAAATGGATCTGAAGGCTCATCAATATTTGAAAGTAGATTGTGTTGTTTTTATATATATTGCGAATACTCTCTATTCTACACAGGAAGAGTATTATGGCAAAGTAAGTTTAATGATATATCCACTTCTCAAGTGAAAAAAATATTTTTTGTTATCTCTACTATATTCACATGATATTTGTTTTGAACTCCTGGAAGATTTCATCCAAATTAATATGACTTCGTAAAGCACTACGTGTTTCATTCTATTATTATATCTTTTTTTAATTTTTTTTTATGGAACCTATATCTGTTAAGTATTAGAGAGCATTCAGAGAGCTTCTAATAACAAGCTCCCTTTAATACGCCGCTCCCTTAATTTATGCTTTCAAGGAAATTTAGTGTATTATTTATACAGCTTGGTGGGGGTGATAAACATAGTGCTTATCCTATATTGTCTCCGAAAGTTCCAATTGAAGATATTTTCATTCCTTAAGTATAATTAAGCTTGTTTATCTTGACCATCAAATACGTTAAATATTTTTGTATTTTAGGTGAAATTCCTTCCTTTCTTTGGAACATGCCTTTTTTGAAACATGTTTACCTTTGATGGAACAGTCTAAATGGCAATTTTCCTGAAGAAATGTGTCATCAACTCTCTCTGCTGGAAATCTTCAATGTTGTTATGAATCAACTAGAGGGAAGCATTCCAAAATCAATGAGTAACTGCACGTCTTTAAAAAAATTATATTTGGGTTTCAACTCTTTCACAGGTATATATCATTATCAATTAATTATGTGAGTATGTGTCCTTTATATATTGACCTTTTCCGAACATTTATTACTTTCATTTATACAACTTACATGAAAAATATAATAGGCACATCAAAATATAGTTTTCAAACGCTTATACTTAAACTGCTTTCAATAAATTAAATAAATTAGGACATCTTTTTGTAAGATAATTGTTATGATATAAAAATGAGAAATAAAGATACTTTTTAGTCCTTAGAGTTGTGATCAATTTTTGATCAAGGTCTTTATAGGCTTTCATTAAAAAATAATCATTCGAATTGTGGTATAGCTAGTTTTTTTTTTTTTTTTTTGCCCAGAGTGGTATAGCTATTGTTTGATCAAAATCGCTACTATTATCAAACATTATTACCACATCATTACATGTCATCGCTAAGGACCTTGATCATGATTGACCATATAATTTCCAGGATCGATTCCTTGATGAAAAAATTACAAGAACCTTGACCCGAGCGGACTATAATTCTAAAGATAAAAACTATATGTTTTCCTTATTAAAGTTTGTGATGGATTTTGTTGAGATAAATTTTGTCACTTTATTTAATGTTCTTCAACGATCACGTGCTAGTAAATTGGCCCAAAAAGCAACCCATTGTACTTAGATAATTGCATAGCAACAAAAAAAATAAAGACTTTTGCATTTATACTTTAATTTTAACGTAACATTCACATCAATTACAAGGGAACTAATTATACTTTACAATACTTACTTGATTAGCATGACAAAAAAGGGAAGTTGTTGCAAATAATATTTGTACTTTTTTATCATCAGAAAGTGTGTGGGTTTTGTAGTATAAAATGATGCATATATAAAGATATTCCATACATATGAATTCTCTGTATATAATAAAACAAAAAAATATTTAATATTCTTTTACTGCTAGCTAGTCCATTATCTTGTGACAACGTTCTTATGCTTATTTTTGTGTTCAGGTTGTATACCCAAAGACATTGGCAATCTCCATAAACTTGAATTATTAGATATATATGACAATTATATTGGAGGACCTTTTCCTTCCAGTATGTTAAACATTTCAACATTGACATTTGTCTCCCTTGCAAAGAATTTTCTAAATGGACAAATCCCAAATAGCATTTCAAATGCCTCTAACCTCGTTATGTTAGATTTGAAGCTGAATAAATTTATTAGAGCTATACCCAATGCAATTGGAAATTTAAAAACTTGATGGCATTGTATGTTGAAGGGAATGATTTGAGTGGGTTCATTCCTTGTACAGTTTACAAATTACAAGGCCTTCACAATTTACAAATTACAAGGCCTTCAACATTTAAGTCTAACAACTGATTGCAAGGGTCCATTGTAAGAGAGTTATGCCAAATCAGAAGTTTAAGTGAGTTGTTTCTTGCCAACAACATGTTTTCAGGAAAGGTACCAGGGTGTCTTGGGAATAGTTCTTTGTGGAAGTTGGATTTCAGCTCTAACAAATTGACTTCTCCTCTGCCCTCTTCTCTTTGGAGTATGGAAGATATCTTGGTCTTAGACTTATCCTCCAATGCAATAAGCGGAACAATTCCATCTGATGTGTCAAACCTAAGGGCCATTATAGTATATTGAACTTGTCAAGAAATCAAATTTCTGGAACTATCCCAAAAACTATTGGTGGCTTGCAAACTTTGCAAAACTTATCTTTGGCCCATATCAAATTACAAGGGCCTATTCCTGACTTGCTTGGTGGCATGATAAACATAGAGCTCTTGGATCTTTCTGAAAATTATTTGTCTAGTGTGATTCCAAAGTCCTTTGAGTCACTACTCCATCTAAAATATATTAATCTTTCCTACAATTTATTGCATGGAAAAATTCCAAATGGTGGGCCTTTTCAAAATTTTACCGCTGAATCTTTTATGATGAATAAAGATCTTTGTGGGAAGCCTCAACTATAAGTCCAATCATGTAGGAAAGAAGACAAGTACATATCAAGTAAAGTGATGATGCTCATGAAAATCTCATTGCCTATCATTGTTGTCCTTTTGGTTGTTTCATGCATCTTCTTTCTAAAGCATAAGAGAGATGTTAATGGTTTAACCAATAAGGATTTAATTAATTTGGAGACACCAATTAGGATATCCTATTATGAGCTTCTACGAGGAACAAATGGATTTGATGAGAGAAATCTCCTTGGCTTTGGAAGTTATGGATCAGTATACAAAGCAAATCTGTCAAGTGAAAAAATAGTTGCTGTTAAAGTATTTAACTCAGACTTGGAAGAAGCATTGAGGAGTTTTGATATTGAATGTGATGCATTATGCAATTTTTGTCATCGCAATCTTGTTAAGATCATAAGCACTTGTTCAAAATATGATTTTAAATCTATAATCATGGAGTTCATGCCAAACAGGAGTCTTGATAGATGGTTGTACTCTCATAGACATTGTTTAGATATTTTGCAAAGGCTGAATATATTGATTGATGTAGAAGCTGCATTAGAATATCTTCATCATGGTTCATCTAAATCAGTTGTTCACTGTTTTGTAAAACTGAGTAATGTATTATTGGATGAAGATATGGTGGCTCATCTTAGTGATTTTGGTATTGCCAAATTGTTAGGGGAAGGATAAAATGAAATTTATACCAAAACTTTGGCAACAATTGGCTACATGGCACCAAGTAATGATTTAATTAAAAACTTTGTACGTTTGATTCATTTCTTTTCTTTTATTGTTGGTTTTTTTTTTTTTTTGGTATTTGATTCATGTCTTTTCTATGTTGGTTTGATGAGCCACCAATGTAGAAAACTTACCTTTTTTAAGTATAGTAATGGCATTGAGCAAGTTTCTTTCTTTCTTTGTTTTTTTTCTTCAAAAGTGTTAACATGTGAAGACATGTATTAATGACATAAAATATAAGCTTAACCGCAAACCTGAAATTATATTTTTTTGACGTGATTGCTTTTATCTAATTATTCAAATTGGTCTATATATAGTATGGATCAAGAGGAGCTGTATCTGTGAAAGGAGATGTATATGGTTATGGCATTTTGCTTATGGAAACTCTTACAAGAAAGAAGCCAACATATGAGATGTTTGTTCAAGGTTTGAGTTTGAAAGATTGGGTTAGTATATCAACACCATATTCAATTATCGAGGTTCTAGACACTAATTTTCTGCCCAAGGACAATCAAAATATTGATAACGTATTACCACATATATCATCAATTTTTGAGCTGGCATTAAATTGTTGTGCTGATTTACCTAAGGCACGACCTACTATGATTAAT
Organism: Prosopis cineraria; assembly: GCF_029017545.1. Taxonomy (NCBI): domain Eukaryota; kingdom Viridiplantae; phylum Streptophyta; class Magnoliopsida; order Fabales; family Fabaceae; genus Prosopis; species Prosopis cineraria. Next base: position 28,776,319 of record NW_026555342.1, on the reverse strand, counting down.
GCCGTGGTGTCATTGAAAAAAATAAGGTCATGTTTGTGTAAGATGTTACCATTAGTTGAATGATTGTTGAGTTAGATTTTTATTTACTATTTCTTTAGTTTGTTTTATTTGGGGCGCATGAAGTTTTGTAAAATAATAGTGATGGTGTTTGCTATATTAACATATGAAGTATTTGAGATTTGAGATTTTGTGACGTGATCATCAGAGCTTTAGCTATCTTCAAGTTATTTTTTAATGAAAAACGTTGTATGCATTACAACTTTATTTGGATATCTTATACAATATGGATCTCTTGCATACATCTCATTTCCTTGGTCGTCTTTTGTGGGCAAGGATTGTTGGGATTTTTCTTTAAATAATTAGAGCAAGCTGGGCAGTGGTTTTCATTTTGATTTACTTAAAAATGCTTTCATTTTCATTATATTGGCATATTTGTTTCTTTTCAAATATTTGTGTCAGCTAATGAATCTAAGACTAAAATATTTTTAGTGAATAACATTCATCAAAAATAAAATTTAAAAGAACAAAATAATAAAGTTACCATTATATAAAATAATTACAAGGAAAATAATTCAATATAATAACTCACAAAATCTAGAAATATCAATCATAATAATAAAATGTGAATGAATTAAAATTACTTGATTTTGATATGTTAAAAGAGAATAATTTATTCATATTTAAATAAAGGTAACAAACTTACTAACTGCAAACATTGAAAATTCAAATATGCTAGCTGAAAATAATCAATATAATATAATCATGAATTTAAAAATTAAGAAATTCCATATAGCTTCAAAAATACTAAACCACTGAATTTACAATGACAAAAAAAATCTAAATGCTTTGTTGTTGTAAAATAAAATGGATTTAGTGAATAAATAAAAATAATATCCTTTATTAAATAAAATCAACGAAGTGTGTATTCACAAATCAATCAAAAGCTAATGATTTAAGGACTTTGCAGAACAAGTAACAAACATAAACACACAGTCTATGAAAATAAAATAACCAAACGCGACTGATGCCATGAAAACAAATGTGGACACATAGTCCACGAGGGTAACACTAACCAAACGTGACTCAAAGCCACAAAATCAAACGTAGGTATGAGACCCATGAATAACAAACATGAGTACGATACTCACAAAATTCAAACTAACTAGTTATTATCCAAAGTGCCAAGGGTTAATGGAACTGTCGTTAGCGACAGTATTCTACTTAAAGTCTTCTTAAAAGTCACTTTTCAAACATGCGAGAAAATAATCATTTTTGAAATACAATTTTCTTTCTCAATACCAAACTCGCATGAATTATCTTAAGCTTCAATTCAATACTTGTCATAATAAAATTTCATAAATAATGTTCATTCTGCCATTTTTGAATAGCCAAAAATTTCAAGAATTTGATAATAAAAAAAATTGCCTTCATCAACCTTAAAAGTCTATCTTTTTGAGAAAATTTACTAACACAAATCATAATTTAATTATCCCTTAACATTATTCTATAATCTCACAAATAAATAAATTGATTAATTAATTAACAAGGTAACCAACATATATCATAGTTGTTAATAAGAATGATACATAAAAAAAATGTAATAAATTTAATGAAAGACTTTTATTGATAAATAAATTGGAGTGGTATTCACTTACCTACTAAATTCCAATATCCAATTATATATTTCTGCCTCAATTCTTATCAAGGTACTCATCTTCCACATACCCTCTAAGAATATGTGTAAGTGAAACTTCAATTTACCTCTTGTAGTTTATAAACTTTATTCCACTACCAACACAATTCCAACCAATTGCAAGTATTCAAAATTCCAAAAAACCAAAATTCATATCTTAATGTTTTATCCATCATCATCACTTACCACTAATTTATCTCATAACACTTTAATCATGACAACTATTTGAATGAGGTATGGTTTTCTTATACCTTATGTCACACATCTTGTGTGCAAAATTTCCAAACTATTCAATAAAACTTTTTAATCGATAGCTTCTTGCCCAACAAATTTCCAAACACCCATAATTAAATTTATCATGTTTCTTTTACCCATTTTCTCAAACACATTAAATGCATTCTCAATATCAAATAATAAACCAGCACCATAGTTATAAATTTATAAATTACATAATATAAACTTCCAAAATTCAACTAAATAAAATTTGAATCAATCATGCTTCTCATCACAATCAATAGAATTTCAAAAAATTCAAACTCAAGTAAGGCTCTTCTAACAAGCATTTTCCCGAATATCTTATAGGCATTAATCCTTAAACTAATATTAATCTATTCCTCTTTAATTTTACTTTTCTAAAATTTTACAATTCAGCATGGTAATCAATAATTCTATCAAATTCGATTAAAACTTAAACCCACACCAACATCACATCATCATCATCATTTTTTACAGCCACAATTTCCAACTTAAATCAAACTTCCCCTTCCTATACACTCATATATATGGTCACGTACAGCAGCAGCAAAGGAAATAATTGTTCAACTTCAATCATCTAGTCATACACCACTCATATAGGCTCAACAAGGAAGAGAGTTCGAAGCCCTTCCCATCATAGTGACAATCTCTTTAACACACACACAGAGGATCGAGAAAGGAGGAAGAGATTTATAAATCCATACCTCTAATCAATAATAATGAGAGATGGGAAACAGAATGCTTGTCACACCCCGAAACTCAAGGTATGACTAGCATGAAATATGAGATGAACTCATATTCCATAAGCCATAATTAGCTAGAGGTTAATTTAAAATATTAATATAAAAGTTATATATAATAATAAAATTTGCAAAGTCCTAAATATTGTATAGAAATTTTGGCAAAATCTCCTCTATAGTTTGGATCCCCTAAAATTTCTCATAATGACATAATCTGTTAACCAATCCAACCGTAGAGACTAGCTCCACACTAGCAAATTACATATCGATAAATTATGGTATACGTGGAGCACTAAGTTACAATTACATAAAACAATTCATTTACAACAAAATAACCAGAAATGTGCTACCACTATGTGAAAAGTGATACTGCCCCTCAACGATTAGCAAACAAGGTCATCTACAATATTTGAGACCAAAAAAATTTTTGGTGAGTAGCGTTCCAATTGAGATTATAAATTATAACTAATTAAAGATAAAATGTGTTAGGTTGTAACTAATAAATTTGATTTAAACAATTAAAAGAATAGTGAAACTTACTTTGGTTACAATGAATGACGAGTTTCCTCTATAGTATAACCATGAAACTAACAATAGCATTAAAATCAGATAAGTTTATCAAATTTTTTCTATTATATATATATATATATAAAGATTTCAAATTATAGAGCAATTAAGAAAAATCCCTTTAAAGAAACTAATATAAAAATGATAAGTTATAAATCTAATATAGGAGGGCTTTATCAGAACGAATAGCAGGCGTGAACATACAATCCATGAGGGCAAATAACCAATCAAGTGTAGCTAAAAGCCATGAAACAAGCGTGGCAAAAGCCACAAATCAACCGCAGGCATGAAGCCCACGAAAACCTCTGTTCCACGTGCATTGGCCAGCATCTCCTATAAGCACCCTACTAGCTAGGTGTACCATGGCGCGCTAAGAGCTAATGGAATTGCTGTTAGCATCCAACGTTCTGAACTCAATCCCCCTCATTAAAATCAAGTGTGTATGGAGAAAGAAAGCAATTTCAAAGTTTTAATCTTCAACTATGCTATTTCGCTATTAATTCCCATTACTCAGATTCATTTTTCAAATTAAACATGAAATTAAATAATTAAACTGCAGTATTATAAATTATTGATAAAATTAAGACATGATCATCAATAAAACAATTATTACAAAAAAAATTAAATTGAAAAGGATATTAATACAATTTACAAGGGAATAATATTAAAATTCAAATAAAGAAATTTTATAAAAACATTATTAAAAATTTATTTGGAATGCTACCCACTCATCTGAATGTTTTTCCAAGGATTCTAAAACTTGCTTCTCTTAACTTTTGACTTTTATTCTAATGATATTTGTAATGTCCTGACAAATGAGTCCAAATTCTAAAATCATTCCTCCAATAATCCTCCAGACACTTAATGGGCATTAATATTCAATCCAATCGATACTAACAGTACTATAACTAATTACATGCCAAGTACACTTAAGTTAATCAAATCATTTGACAATTCTCAATTTACCCTCACACTTTTTTATGACCCATACTCGTTCATAAATCGTTATAAATCATGTTTATCATTCTTAAGCTTTCTCTAGACTAAAAATAAAATAAGCGTCATACATAATCCTTTTTCCCCACTTTGTTATTTATTTATTTATTTATTTTTATTTATTTTTTTTAACTCAACATAATCAAACAATTTGCAATCCTAATCGAAAGTAACATTTCAATCCTAGCTAAAAGTAGGACACCAAGAATAAAGAACAGAACCCCATTAACCGACTGGAGAAATAAGAGATTGTTTCAATGCTAATGTTGCACTCGAGAAGGGAGAAGAGAGGATTAATGATGTACCTCAACTCAAAGTGCAGTGGTGATAGCTTAGAGCTGTTATGTAGTCGACGTTGAAGAAGGAAAGAAAATGCTCTGTTCTATAGCTCAGATGACAAGGAAGAAGACCAGCTATTGTGGCCAAGAAAGGATAGGATTTGAGCTTACATACATATATGTAAGAAGCTCAGCTACACACATACATACACACGAAGCCAAACCTGAATAGAAAACAAGAGTGACAGCAAAGAAGGAACAGAGAAGAGCTTCAAGCTTCCACACGCACGAGAAAGAAGGAGACCAATATCTAGCCAGCAAACAATATAGTTGATCTACCTTACACACACACAAACTTTACAATAGCTGAAGAAGAAGAAAAGATAAAAATAGTGCAAGTGTGCGCACACCTTCGTTCGCCGCAAAAACTGAGTAGAATGAGGAAGAAAGTTTCAGCTACTCCACATGACAAAGATGAACAAATAGTTGATGATGAGGAGCAAGTCCACTAACATAAAGGAGGGAGCTCACGCGATGGAGAAGAGAAGAAAAAGAAAGAAAAATAGAGAACACTTGTGAAGCTCAATCTCTTTCGCGTGTTTGACCGACAAAGAGCAATAGAAAATGATATATAAGTCTTGTTGGAAAAAATTATGAAACAAGACCAAAACTAATTCAAAAAATTTACAATCCAAGACCCTATGTGATTATTTTTATTTCAATATATATATATATATATATATATTTAACAAGAAGCAAGGCCACTTTAGTAATTTCTCATATAAGGAAAATAAAACTAACCTTTGACTTAAGTAATATTTAACTCTAGATTTTCATATAAATAATAGTATAAATTCTATTAGACTACTACTCTTCATTTGTCACAAAATTAAAATAAATTATCAATTGATAGAGACTTTTTTTTTAAGATAAAATTTAGGGTCATTACATTCTTCTCCCTTTAAGAAATTTAGTCCTCCAAATTTGATAGAATAATTACCTCAATTGCTAAATAAATGCGGATACTTCTCTCACATTTCCCTTTTTATTTCCTAAGTAGCTTCTTCAATAAAATGATTATGCCATAATACTTTCACAGAGGTAATCTCCTTCGATCTTAGTTTCTTTATCTGCCTATCGAGAATGGGTATTGAAACTTCCTCCTAGGATAAGTCCTTATTTACTTGGATTTCTTGAGTTTCAACATGAGAAGGATCATACAAATACTTCCACAGTATTGACACATGAAACATGGAATGAATGATATCTAACTTCGAAGGTAAAACAAGATGGTAAGTAACAACACCTATTTTGTCTAGAATCTTAAAAGGACTGATGTACCTCAAACTAAGCTTGCCTTTCTTCCCAAACCTCATGACACCTTTTATGGGTGATGCTTTAAAAAAACTTTGTTTCCTACCATAAATTCTAGATCTCTGTGGTGATGATATGTATAAGACTTTTGTCAACTTTGAGTTGTTAACAATCTTTATTTGATAACCTACACCTCATCTTTAGCATCCTGCACCAAGTCCAGTTCCAAGATTTTAGCATCCTTAACTTTAAACCAATCAATTGAAGATCTACACCATATACTATATAAGTTCAAAGGATGCTATCTGAATGTTCACTTGGTAGCTATTGTCATATGTAAATTCCATCCAAGATAGGTGCTCATCCCAACTTCCTCTATAGTCTAAAATACAAGATCTCAATGTGTCTTCAAGTATTTGAATTGTCCTCTTAAACTGACCATCTATTTGTGGATGGAAAGTAGTACTAAAATCCAACCGAGTTCCCAAAGCTTTCTGAAACAATCTCTAAACCACAATGTGAATTGTTATCCTCTATCAGAAATTATAGGTATTAGAACCCCATGCAAACATACAATTTAATCAATATAAATCCAAGAATAATTAATGGCAATATATGTCATCTAGACCAGAATGAAATGTGTAGATTTGATCAATCTATTAATAATCACCCAATGGCATCATACTTCTTACTAGTTTAAGGCAAACCTATGATGAAGTCCACTGTAATGTTTTCTCATTTTCACTCTAGAATTTTCTAGTTGTTGGGGTGGCTCTACTAGTTTTTAATGTTCTACCTTAACTTGTTGACATACTAAACACCATAAAACAAAGTCTGCTATATTACCTTTGATTTCATCCCACCAATACAGTTGCCTTAAACCTTGATACATCTTTATAGACCCTGGGTAAATTGTATACATGGAACGGTGAGCTTCTTCCAAAATACATCTTCTCAAGGTTTTGACTTGTAGAACACAAATCCACTAATCATGTCTTAAAACACCCTCTTGGTCAATAGTGAACTCAGTGTTCTCCCTTTTCTTGACCAAGTCCAATAGTTTACAAGGTTTTGAATCTAAAATTCTAAGCAGCTTTAATCTGATCAATCAATGAGAAATGGGCTTACATGTGAGCCAAATTTTTACCCTAGCTTGTTTAAGCTTATGAATTTCCTATACTAAAGATCTCCTTACCATTGTTCTATGCACCATACTACCTATAGATTTTCTGCTTAAGGCATCAGTTACAACACTTGCCTTGCCAGGATGGTAATGAATTATGCAGTCATAATCTTTAAGCAATTCCATCCATCTTCTTTGTCTAAGATTGAGATCTTTTTGCTCGAAGATGTATTTGAGACTCTTATGATTAGTGAAAATTTTACATGTCTCACTATACAAATAATATCACCAAAATCTTAAAAGCAAAACAATTGCTGCCATTTCCAAGTCATGAGTTGGGTGATTTTGCTTATGTTTCTTAAGTTTCCTAGATGTATATACAATTACTCTCCCACTTTGCATTAAAACACAACCAAGACCAACTCGAGAAGCATCATAATAAACTGCATATCCTTGAAAAGTCTTTGACAAAATAATGATAATAACCAACCAGACCCAGGAAACTCTAAATTTCTATAACTATAGTAGATCATAGCCAATTTTAAACTGCTTTAATGTGACCTAGATCTACCTACATATCGTCTTTAGATGTAACATGACCTAAAAAGGTAACTTGATCAAGCCAAAATTTACATTTGAAAAACTTTGCATAAAGTTAGTGCTCTTAATAGAGAAGTACTAAGGCAAATAAATCCCTTATCCAACAACTCTAGTAATTGACTTTTCAATTCTCTCAGCTTAAACGATGCCATTTTATAAGGGAAAATTGAAATTGGCTGAGTACCTAGAATCACTTCAATAGTGAATTCAATCTCTCTATCTGGAGGTAATCTGGGAAACTTATCAAGAAAGACATAAGAAAACTCTCTAACTATTAGAATTGTTCTAAACTAGAGACTATTTTCTCAACATCCTTTACTAAGGCTAAGTACCCTTGGCAACCTTTCATAAAAAAACAACTAGGCTTTTAGGGCTAAAAGTAAACCAATCAGTCCATTAATTTGACTCCTTTGCAAAACAAAAGGAGTTTTTCCAAGGATTTCAAATCCCACCACTTTTAAGTGGTAATCAACAATAGCATGACAAGAAACTAACCAATCCATGCTCAGAATTACATTAAAGTCAGTCATATCTAATGTCATTAAATTAACTAGAGCTCTACTCTTAAGAGATACTTTACAAAAACTTGTATCCCTATAAAACTAAGAGATTCTCCTACTAGAATAGCAACCATAAAAGGATCATCAAGCTTAGAGATTTACATCATTTGGAGCTTGAGCATCTTATCAGGTCATAGCATAAAGCCGTGCTTGTCCTTGTCTTAAAGATTATCTTAGCTTTTTAAATGATTTTCCTGACATACCACTATCAACATAAATAGAAAAGGCTCCCACAAAAGTAGTCGAGAGGAGAGGAGGTTGATCAGATCCCTACAATAGGATGATTCCTTCTCAAATAACTAATATTCTACACTTATAACAAGTACTAGATGCCCCATGACAGGGCCCAAAATGAAAATTTTCACAAGTGGCACAATGAGGTCTAAATATAACTTGACTAATTCAATACTAGCTAAGACTGCAATTTAAGATTCTAAAGACTACATTTAAGAATTAGAACACCAGCAGAGGAAGAGATATAAGATACAGGCATCTCAAGGTTTAGCATCTCTTCTCAATGCCCTAAAAAAATCATTATTGGGTTTTATTTTTCATTGATTCTATAGAAAGTTGAAGGATTCAGCTTGATAAAATCAGTTAGCTTTACTAAAGCAGCCTCTTTTTCAATATCACTATAGTTCCCTCTCTTCATCATGCATAGATGATGAAGTACTCTTAAGAGATTCAAAATTTAAAGGCTCGATCTTAGATAAAATTTCCTAAATATGCTTATGGGATCAACCACCCCAAATCTTGGCTCACCTGTTACCTTATCCTTGATCACGAAAGGGCGGTTCATTTTATAAAGCAGAGGATCTATTAGATGTCCTATTGCTAGAGCTTTTATCGAGGGAATGACGCCTAGATGGCATTCTCACTATATAAAAAAACATAAAAAATGTTTAATTCAAAACACAATGATTATATAGAAAGCAAAATAAATAAGGGAGTGATTCTTTTTTTTAAGACATCCTAATAAGATCTTCAATAAAGTCTCAATTATTATTATGCCCGGGTTCATAATAATAATTAAAACTTCAAAGAAAAATCCTTGCTCCATGTAACCTAAGAAACCTAGGCTCTGATACCATCTGTCACACCCCGAAACTCAAGGTATGACTGGAATGAAATATGAGATGAACTCATATTTCATAAGCCATAATTAGCTAGAGGTTAAGTTAAAATATTAATATAAAATTTATATATAATGATAAAATTTGTAAAGTCCTAAATATTGTATAGAAATTTTGGCAGAATCTCCCCTATAGTTTGGACCTCCCAAAATTTCTTACAATCACGTAACCTGCTAACCAATCCAACCGTGGAGACTATCTCCACACTAGCAAACTACATATCGATAAAATAACACCATGATATAATTATGGTATACGTGAAGCACTAAGTTACAATTACATAAAACAATTCATTTACAGAAAAATAACCAGAAATGTGCTACTACTTTCTGAAAAGTGATACTGCCCCTCTATGATTAGCAAATAAGGTCATCTACAATATCTGATACCAAAATTCTTTTCGATGAGTAGCGTTCCAATTGAGATTATAAATTATAACTAATTAAAGATAAAATGTGTTAGGTAGTAACTAATAAATTTGATTTAAACAATTAAAAGAATAATGAAACTTACTTTGGTAACAATGAATGACAAGTTTCCTCTATAGTATAACCATGAAACTAACAATAGCATTAAAACCAAATAAGTTTATCAAAGTTTTTCTATTAAATATATATATATATATATAAAGATTTCAAATTATAGAGCAATTAAGAAAAATCCCTTTAAAGAAACTAATATAAAAAATAATAAGTTATAAATCTAATATAAGAGGGCTTTATCAGAACGAATAACAAGTGTGGATACACAATTCATGAGAGTAAATAACCAATCAAGTGTACCTAAAAGTCACGAAACAAGTGTGGCAAGAGCCACGAATCAAGCGCAGGCATGAAGCCCACGAAAACAAGCGTGAGTATGATGCTCACGAATAACCATCCCTCCGTTCCACGTGCGTTGGCCATTGCATGGGGCCAGCATCTCCTATAAGCACTCTACTAGCTAGGTGTACCATGGCGCACTAAGGGCTAACAGAACTACCATTAGCATCTAGCGTTTTGAACTCAGTTCCCCTTATTAAAATCAAGTGTGTATGGAGAAAGAAAGCAATTTCAAAGCTTTAATCTTCAACCATGCTATTTTGCTATTAATTCCCACTGCTCAGATTCATTTTTCAAATTAAACGTGGAATTAAATAATTAAACTGCAGTAATATAAATTATTAATAAAATTAAGACATGATCATCAATAAAACAATTATTATAAAAAAATTAAATTGAAAAGGATATTAAATTTACAAGGGAATAATATTAAAATTCAAATAAAGAAATTTTATAAAAACATTATTAGAAATTTATTTAGAATGCTACTCACTCACCTAAGTGTTTTTCCAAGAATTCTAAAACTTGCTTCTCTTAACTTTTGACCTTTATTCTAATGATATTCATAATGTCCTGACAAATGAGTCCAAATTCTAAAATCATTCCTCCAATAATTCTCCAAACACTCAATGGGCATTAATATTCAATCTAATCGATACTAACAGTACTATAACTAATTACATTCCAAGTACACTTAAGTTAGTCAAATCGTTTGACAATTCTCAATTTACCCTCACACTTTCTTATGACCCATACTCGTTCATAAATCATTATAAATCATATTTATCATTCTTAAGCTTCCTCTAGACTAAAAATAAAACAAGCGTCATATGTAATCCTTTTTCCCCACTTTGTTATTTATTTATTTATTTATTTTTATTTATTTATTTATTTTCAACTCAACATAATCAAACAATTTCCAGTCTTAACCGAAAGCAACATTTCAATCCTAGCTAAAAGTAGGACACCAAGAATAAAGAACAGAACTCCATTAACCGACTGTAGAAAGAAGAGATTGTTTCAATGCTAATGTTGTACTCGAAGAGGGAGAAGAGAGGATTAATGATGTACCTCAACCCAAAGTGCAGTGGTGACAGCTTAGAGCCGTTATGTAGTCGACACTGAAGAAGGAAAGAAAATGCTCTGCTCTGTAGCTCAGATGACAAGGAAGAAGACCAGCTATCGTGGCCAAGAAATGATAGGATTTAAGCTTACATACACATATGCAAGACGCTCAGCTATTGAGAAGCAAGAATAAGTGAAGCTAGATACACACACGTACATACACACGGAGCCAAACCTGAACAGAAAATAAGAGTGACAACAAAGAAGGAATAGAGAAGAGCTTCAAGCTTCCATATGCACGAGAAGGAAGGAGACCAACATCTAGCCAACAAACAACATAGTTGATCTACCATACACACACACACACAAACTTTACAATAGCTGAAGAAGAAGAAAAAGATAAAAACAGAGCAAGTGTGCACACACCTTCATTCACCATAAAAACAGAGCAGAATGGGGAAGAAAGTTTTAGCTACTCCACATGACAAAGATGATCAAATAGTTGATGATGAGGAGCAAGTCCATTAACATAGAGGAGGGAGCTCACGCGATGGAGAAGAGAAGAAAAAGAAAGAAAAGTAGAGAACACTCGCGAAGCTCAATCTCTTCCATGTGTTTGACCGACAAAGAGCAATGGAAAATGATATATAAGTCTTGTTGGGAAAAATTATGAAACAAGACCAAAACTAATTGAAAAAAATTTACAATTCAAGACGCAGTGTGATTTTTTTTATTTCAATATATATATATATATAACTAAAAGCAAGGGCACTTTAATAATTTTTCATATAAGGAAAATTAAATTAACCTTTGGCTTAAGTAATATTTAACTCTAAATTTTCATATAAATAATAGAATAAATTCTATTAGGCTATTACTCTTCATTTGTCATAAAATTAAAATAAATTATCAATTGATAGAGACTTTTTTTTAAGATAAAATTTAGGATAATTGCAACGCTACTACTAAATAAGGAAGAAGAAGATGACAAGTGTTGATTAGAGATGTGCAAAATAGGGGACAACAAAGGAGAAATGGATGGCAACAAGGAGGACGCAAAATCAACGGTCAAATAAGGACCTACGACTTGTGATTGGTGGCATATATGGCCTTTTTTTTAAGAATTTGAACTCTAGACCTTCAAGAAAATTATTGAAGAAATTCCAATAATTTACCATTCTCCATTTGCTATAAAACTAATTTAAAATTTAGGGTCATTACACTTAGCTTTTGAGATAGCACTCGATCTTGAACAAAATAGAAATCGAGTTCAATGTGCTTTATCTGAGCATGATAAACTAGATTTGATGCAAGAGCTGCAGCACTGAGATTATCACACCAAGCAACAGGAACTTTATTCAATCGTAATCTAATCTTTGAAATTAGGGATTGAGTCCATGCAATCTCAACAGTGAGATCAGCAAGTGATCGACACTTAGATTTGGTGCTAGATCGAGTAATTACTCTCTATTTCTTGCCAAATCATGCAACCAGTGAATTCCTAAGGACACACAATACCCTCCAACCAAGCGATGATCATCAACGCAAACGGCCCAATCGGCATTTGAGAATCCTTATAAGGTGAGATGTTTATTGGGGCTAGTATGCAGAGCTAAGTTCAAGGTACCCTGCAGGACTCTTTTTGTTGCTTTCTAATGTCCACTAATAGGACTTTTGAGAAATTGACTAAGCCAATTTACTGTAAATAAAATGTCTAGTCTAGTATTGATTAATTACTGGAGTGCTCCAATTACTTTCCTATATATGGATAGATCTTGTAGAGGATTTCCATCATTAATTGACAATGCCTTGTTAATCACCATAGGTGTTAGAATAGGGGAATTGTTTGTCATCCTGGACCTTTCTAGAATATCAAGAATGTACTTTTCTTGTTTGAGATATAACCCTGTGGAGTCTCTATAGGCTTCAATGTGTAGAAAATGATGCAGTTGACCCAAGTCCTTTAGTGGAAATATAGAATTGAGTTTCTTGATAAATGCAGTAAGAACATGCTCACTATTGCCTGTCACAATGATGTCATCCACATATATAAGCACAAACATCACATGTGTTTTTGTTTTGAAGAAAAACAAGGATGTATTACACTTGGAATGTTTGAAATTCTAGCTAAGAAGGCTATTTCTTAGTCAAACTACGCCTTAGGTGCTTGTTTCAAGCCATGAATAGCCTTATAAAGAAGACATACATAATTAGGGAATCTTCTATCTTGAAACCCTTCAAGTTGCTTTAGATATACTCTTTCTTGTAGGAATCCATTCAAAAAGGCATTGTTGATATCCAATTGCCTACTTGACTATCCAAAACAAACAACAAGATTTAAAATGAACCTTAAGGTAGAAGGCTTTAACACAGGACTGAATGTCCCATCATAATCTATCCCTGGACTTTGTTGGAAACCTTTAGCAACCAATCTTGCTTTAGGTTTTAAGAATGATTCATCTGGATTAAATTTAAACTTAAAAATCCACTTGCAGTCAACTACTTTCTCTTTTCCAATAAAAGGAACTAAGACCTATGTGTGATTTTTGATGAGAGCATTGTACTCATCAATCATAACTTTTCTCTATAAATTAGACATTAATGTAGATTGTATACTATTTGGCTTATTAAATTCAGTTTTATGGTCAACAACTAAACCAATAAATGGGTTTTTAGTTTAAATATACCTGCCTTGCTCCTTGTCACCATTTGATGTCAATTCTGCCCTTGTTACACTACTTTTCTATCATTTTTTAGTTCAGATAGTTGTTGATGAATGGTGTTTTCACTTAATACATTATCAACTTCATCTAATATTTCTTCAATTCTACAGTGATTCTAAGACATAGAAGTAGCTTCAGCAGATGATGAAGTCAATTCATTTGTTTGACCCTCAACTTCGATGTGAGCCATAACAGATGATGATCGTGAGTCACAAGTGGATTGACTGGAGATCAAGGGTTGCAAGAATACTATGGAATGAACTTTTATTATAGGTTCAGTTCTTCTATTAATGAACTTTTGAACTCCATATGCCTTGAGATATAAATTCTCCCTATAGAAGTTAGGCACTTATACCCTTTATGTGCATTGCTATAACCAAGAAACATACATTTAGTAGTTCTAAATTGTAATTTGTGTTGATTGTAAGCTCTTAAGCATGGATGACAAGCTGAACCAAATACATTAAACTTTGCATAGTCTGGTTTCTTCTTGAATAACTTGAAAAATGGTGTGTCTCCTTCTAAGGTAGTGCTAGGTAAAACATTAATTAGCTCTATTGCTGTGTGAAATACCTCCCACTAATAATGAAGAGGCATGCGAGCTTGAGCAAGTAGAGTAAGTCCAGTTTCTACAATTTGTCTATGCTTCTCTCGGCTCTGCCATTTTGCTGTGATTTATGTGGGCATGAATGTCTAAATTGAATGCCTGTATCAATAAGAGTCTTTGAGAAACTCCTATATTCACTACCCCAATCACTTTGTACAACTTTAATTTTTTTTTTCAAAAAGTCTTTCAACATTTTGCTTGAACTAAACAAACATAGTTAGTGCTTCATCTTTTGTTTTCAAAGGAAAAATCCAAGAGAATCTACTATAATCATCTAGAAACAGAACATAATATCCGAAACCATTCATTAATTGTAATAGAGAGGGCCCCCACAAGTCTGTGTGAATGAGATCTAGGGATGAGAAGCATGGGATTAAGATAATTTGAATGGGAGAGAGTGTGATTTTCCATATTTGCAAGACTCATAGAACAGTAAATCATCTTTTGCATTAATTTTCAAGTTACAATCACTAATCACTTTACTCAAAACTTTGTCACTTGGATTTCCAAGTCTACAATGCCATAATTTCCTATAACTATTTCCACTATTAGAAACATTATTAGCCGTGTCATGATTGACTTCTTTACCTTCAGCAACAAAAACCAACTCTGTTCTTCCTTTCTCCCTTGTCTTTACCTTCTTAGCCTTGACCTTATAGAGACCCTCATTACTTCTCACCCCATGGAGGATTAGTTTTCCTATCTCCTGCTTCTTAACAAAAGCATCATGAGAGTCCATTACAACAATAGCATTATTATCTTCAGAAATTTTAGGTATGCTTAATAGGTTCTTCTTAGCTTTAGGTGCATATAATACATTGTTTAAAACCACAAGCTGATTAAGTAAATTCTGTATGACAGCATTGCCAATTTGCTCAACAACTAAGTTCTGTCTATTACCAATATTCAAATAGACCTTACCATCATTATTCACAGCAACATCTAGGTTGGTAGCATCTTTGTTGATGTGACTGGTAGCTCCACTATCCAGATACCAGGAATCGTCTCCCACAATCTCAGGAGTAGCATAAAATGCCTCATCTGTGTGATCAACATCTACAAGTTTCTTACCATATGTAGGAGGATTCAATATTTTGTCAAATTGATGAAAACAATTCCTCACAGAATGCCCAGGTTTTTCATAAAGATGATAGTAATCACGACTTCCATTTCTAGATCTATTTCCACGACCTCTGTCATGTGGAAATCTACTGCCCCTCTTGCTTCCTCGACATCAAAACCCTCTAGAATATTTTGTCTTTGCCATGTTAGCAAACTGTGTGTTGATATTCAGCTGATCGAGTAAACTGAGCAAGTTGCTCCAAGTGAGCTTCAAATGTAAGAAGCTGAGATTGAAGCTCAATCCAGCTTAAATCTTCTAAGAAGCAAGTTGAACAGGGTTGTATTCAGTATCTAATCCAGCTAAGACTTAAAGAATGAGATAAGATGGAGGAATAGAGCTACAAGCTAGGGTGAGACTTTCAGCTAGAGATCTCATTTTAGCTAGATATTCTTCCATACGCATGTTGCCTTTCCTTATGTGTTAGAGTTCTGACCTAAGTAACAAGGTTCTAGCCTTGTTTTAGGCACCAGCTAGCTCCTTTGCTGTGTTCCACGAACCTGCAACACTAGTCACTTGAGTCATTTGTGATGAGATTTCCAGAGACATAGTATTTAGTAGCCATCTAAACACAAGTTGGTTAGTAGAAACCCAGTCCTTAAAATCTAGGTTCAACTTGGTTTCATGTTTAGTGTTGATGAACTGAGGAGGGCATGATTTAGTGCCAAAGATAAATCCCTATAGCTTATAACCACGAAGGATTGGAAGAACATGTGTCTGCCCAAGAGAGTGGTTGGTTCTATCTAGCTTGACAGAATAAGGAGAAGAAAGGGTAGAAGGGGCGCCAACCTTAGGAAGAGAGGAGGCCAAGAGAAGTGAGCTGAAGTTATTGGTAAGTGAGGTATTTGGGGGAATAGTAGCAGAGTTTTCAAAGGCAGCAACTATGGTAGAAGGTTTGTTAGCTCTGATACCAAGATAAAATATAAAGAAATGAGAAAAGGTGATTCAGAGGGCGTATAGTGCCCTAGGTCAGCATTGCTTTATATAGATGATGTTATAGGCTAGAATAGGGCCAGTTGTACAATGAAATAAGGAATAGAAATAAAAATAATTAACAACACTATTATGGGCTACGTTTGCAAACCCTAAGCCCAATTCTACTAGGCTTCCTAATATTCTTGACAACAAGAACGAGATCACCAAAGTCAAATGAAATCCCAACTTTAAGTAAGGCCCATACTAGTGAAAATATTGATGAGTCTAGTCTTTACATACTAGTTAAGAACCTCACTACTAATGTTGGTGAACCCAAAACTCCCTTATTCCTTCCAAATTTTTTTGACTCACCCACCAATCTTCCTATTGTACAATTTGTTACTAAAACATTTTAGAGGAAGAAAACTTGGCCAAAATCCAAGACTCACAAGCCTGACAAACAAAATTGAGGAGATATTAGTCTATGGAAAATGTTGTGACTCAAGCTTCTGAACAACATATGGCTATTGAAGGCAATCTGAGTTTTGAGAAGTAGAAAGAAGAAGAGGAAAAGGAAGTAGAAAAGGAGAAGGAAAAAGAACTTTGTGTTAATAAAAGACAAGTTTCCAAGTTATATTTCCACTTTCAACAAGATGAATTGTGTTTATAAATTTTCTAAGATATATTGTTTTATTTGTGTTATGATTCTTCATTGCCTGTTTACTATTAATATTATTCAATTATGAGACTAATGATAAATTATGCTATTAACTGTCTAGTACCATTGACAACGAGATTAGCCTGTTTATTTCCAATATATAATATAAGCTTATGATAATTGTTTCTATTATTATTATTATTATTATTATTTGGTGATGTTATTTATTGAAAAAATTTTGGTAGTGAAAATGAAGGGATGGATATCTAAATTTTATTAATTTCCTTTTTTTATATTTACTATAAAAAAATATCATGGTGACCTCAAAATCTAAATCAAGTTAATTAAAAAACTAACAAAAATATAAGATTTTATGGCGTACTTTGAGGCTTCACAACCGCTGAGAGAATCGTCTGGGCAAATATGGACGTGGCACTTTATGAAAACGCCAACAACGCCCGAAAGAATTTAAAAAAAAAAAAAAGTGCAGGAAGAAAATGACTATTTGGTAGCGTCCCTCTCCACATCTCACGCATGTGAAGCCTTTGGATGACTAAATTGCCCCCTTTTTAAAAGCATAATGGGTTCACGTGAGAATTATAATTTATTATTCAATTATTATAATTTATATAACAAAAGTTATGATTGCTTAAATAAAAGTTATAACTGATTATTTTTAAACTTGAGCTTTAATGATAAAATAAATTTTGCATGAGAAATTATAATTTTTTATATATTCAATTTTGTGATTCACAAAATAAAAGTTGTGATTGATTATTTTCAAAACTTGGACTTTAATGATAAAAAAAAAAATTCACGTGTGATTTCTTATTTAACTTTTGCTATTCACAGAATCAAAGTTGTGATTGCTTAAACAAAAGTTGTGATTAGGACTGATTATTTTTAGAACTTGTTTATCAATCATAAAAGAAATTTCATGTGGAAAGTTGTGATTTTATATTCAATTTTTACAATTCATAGAACAAATGTTGTTATTGCTTAAATAAAAGTTGTGATTGAAAAATTAAACCAGACTTGTTAATTTTGTTTTAAACAAGGGGTAATTTAGACATTTAATCTACAATCATTAATGTCAAAAAGGTACTCAAGAACTTTGAGGGTTATTTATATATTTTGGTGAAATTTTATTGTCATTTTTTCATTATTCTTTGTCTATATTTATTATTCATTTTAATTTTATTCCTAAAAGCATTATATACAAAAAATGTCATTAAACTTGTGGTATGATTTTTCTTAAAAGAAAACAGCAAAGAGATGTAGATAAGTTGGAATTAGTTTCTTTTAAATTCTCGTGATTATGAAAGGAAAAAACTTCTGGCCAAGAAAATAAATGTAATCAAAATTGAAATAGAGGAGCTAGCTTTTGCATAACCTTAAATCAAAATTAAAATTAGGTAATGTAAAGAAGATTGGTTACTGTCATGCAGTGCTGGCAAAATTATGGACTTGAGTAGCGTTGGAAAATGGGCTTTAGACGGCTGGATGTGAGAGAAGAATATGCAGAACCAAGAAGCAGACTTCTGAAACTGGCATGGCAATGGTGAAGAAAGGTAATATGCATTGGCAAATAACTAGTATATAGAAATGGGATTAGGGCTGAGTCTTAAAAGCCCGAAAATATTTTAGGGTTCTTATTTTTGAAACCCAGCCTTGGCCATCACAGCTAAAGGGCAGGTAGTTTTTTCTTTTACAATTTAAAAACCTAATAAATACATTTATAATCCCAAAAAAGCTATTACACATATGATGAAGTTTAAAAAATAAATTTAAGTAAATCCACAACAAATATGTAAAATTTAAACATCTAAATCCAATATCATAACCATGACTATTTTCTTGTGACTTCATTTCATGAATGACATCTACATGTCGCTTACGGGGGCCTTAGCTAATTTAGTTATAGGGTTTATGTTTTTTTTTTCACCTAAACTTTTTATAATGATAACAATAGGACTGGCCCTTTTATAGACATATTAAGGCTAATACTTTTAAATCCAAAATTTAATTACACTACCTAAATCACTACCCTGGCCCTAGCTATATTCAGGCCCATTGTCCTGGCTCTACTAGTAGAAGGTATACATACTTGGATTGAAGGAATTGAATACGTTAAGCTAATTTGTTTGGGAGACAGAAGTGGGTTTGGATTTGAAAGGGGTTGAGTTGGTATTGTTTTTTCATGTTTCTTTTGGGCTTGATTTCAACCAAAGGACCCCTCTTTTTCATAAGTCTATTTGTTTAAGAAGGTAAAACACTTGAAAATGAATTGGGTTGCATTGGTCGAGAGACAACATAATTATAATCTTCAGATCTATAGGTTTATTATTATAAGAATTATTGAAGTTTTAACATCTCTATTTCTATGCAAATTATTTTACCGAATTGGTAAAAAGTGTTCACAAGACATACTGTCAATTAATTCTACAATAACCGAGTTCCACAAAAAATAAAAATCTTGCCTTTTGATAAAATTTAATAACAAGCCAAATTATTATTTATAAATTATGAATTGCATAGTTCATTTTTTTCAAATGCCCATATAAATTATAAATCATTAACCCCGAGTCTAGTGATGCATAGAATGTACAACAATAATTTGGATGCATGTACAGCTAGCAAACACTAGTTTGAATTAAATTGCTTGAAGACGTGCGTAAAAATAATTATTCAATAATCAATTTAGCACCATTTAAGTGGTAACTATTATGAAAGTAAAAGTAAAGCTAGTAACAGTGTTGGATTGGCTAAATAAACAAGGAACAAAACAATATTTAATTTTTCTCAAATAAAGACTCTCATTCTTTAGCTAGATTTTTCTTCTCAAATGCATTGGGTACAACTACTGCGTGTTTCATGCAAATATCCCAAGTCTTTAGTCTTTAATTGACTTCTTTTAGGGGACAACAATTAATCTTTCAAAATGCATGATTGTGTCCTTGCAAAATGTACCATGTTCCCATTGGTAGAAAAAACACAGTAATACTAAGATTAATAAGTTTATTATTATAGACTTATTAGAAATTTCTAAATTTTATTAATAAATTTAGAAGTTCAATAAATTTCAATATCAAATACTTCACATGGATTAACAAAAATAAGTCAAAAATGATTTTTATTACTATAATGATAAAGAATTGTGACTACTTTTCAAGTTACCTTCTAATTAAAATTAATATATATTAATTACATTTAATTTTTTCTTATAAAATCTCTCCCTACAGTACAATTTATTAAGGGCATTAACAAAAAAGAAGAATTTAATTTTATTAATTTTTTGTTAAAGGTATTTTCCCTTTAAATTTAAATTACACTTAGGCTCCAAGGGACTTGATTGTATTTTCTTAGTCTTGCAGTATTTTATTTGTATATAGGTCCCTTATATGGGACCTATCTGTAATTTTCCCCTTATAAAAATACAATTTTCTTTTTTTACGGACCACAAATTAAAATAATGTAATGATAATCAAAATGTAATTTCTCATCAATGTGATGGCAAAAGAAATTATACAATGCACAATGTCCTTTCTCGTTCTTTGTATCATCTTTTTGGAGTCAGCATTCAATCTTTCATATTGTTTAGTATCCTTAATAAATATTACTGTAACTTAAGTCTACCTTAACCCGCAATACAATTTTCAAATCAAATCCAATAATTAATATTTGTAGCATAGTTTACTAATTTTTATATTGATTATTTCATATTTTATATTCAGGAAAAAGGTGATCATCTCTATAATTTCATTCAGGTTTTCCTTTAATCTAAAAATAATCCTTGCTCGTATAGCTTTTAGGATTTCAAAAAGTCATCAATTATTGCCGATATAAAATTTTAACACATAAGTAAATTAAACGAAGCTGCGTTGTTTATTGTCAAAGTTGTTTCCTTTCAAGCAAGCCAATGATACAATTTTCAAAATCAAATCCAATAATCAGACCATATAAGTGAATGTATTGAATTTATTAATTAAATATGTGCGTATTAACAAGTAACAACCTCTTGGAGATTTTGATAAAATTTAACAATAGGCCATATATTATTTATAAATTATAAATTTGTATAACTCACTTTGTAAGTTCCATATATATTATAAATCAACCTCATGTATATGGCATATATGCTTGATTTGTGAGTAGATCTTAAAAGTCTGCAGACTTTAATTGACTATATCTAGCTATCAACTTTTATTTTTTGATATATAAAGCTCATTAAATCCACATTATAACTTTATTTTTTGGGAACATACAAGTCTCACTTATGACAATTAATTATTCTTAGGTCCATTGACAACTAAGCTTGTGTTGTCATTCTCCTAAACTCAGTTGTCAATGGACTTGGGAGTATTAATTGTCTTAAGTGTGACCTTAAAGTAATTCTCTTTTATTTTTTAAACTTTAAAAAATGCTCTTCATTTGATACTTCATTTATGAAAGAATATTAAAGAGAAAAAAAATATAAAATGGGAACGGTACTATTAAAAAAAGAATTATTAATTAAATTTTATTTTTATTAAAGTGTCTTATATTTTGGGACATTGAATCTCCCTCAAGAGTTTCTTATAATTTGGGATAGAGAGAGTATTACTTTTACCATATGAACAACATAATTACCGATTAATGATGATTCACCTTTTTTTATACAAAGTGATCCATGGTAACATTTAAGTGGTAATTATTATGAAAGTAAAATTGTAAAAGTAATGGCAGTGATAATATGTTGGATTGGCTAAATAAACAAGAGGCAAAACGATATTTAATTTTTCCTAGCTAAAGGCTTTCATTCTTTAGCTAGATTTTTTCTGCAATGCATTGGATACAACTACTGCGTGTTTCACGAAAATTTCTCATAATAAAAATATATATGCCTGAAGTCTTTTGTCTTTAATTGATTTTTTTTTAGGGGACAACAACTAATCTTTCAAAGTGATTGTATCCTTGCTAAATGTTTTTCTTATGAATTAGACCATGTTCTCATTGGTAAAAAAAATACAGTAATATTAAGATTAATAATTTTATTATTATAGGATTATTAGAAATTTCTAAATTTTATTAATAAATTAGAATTTCAATAAATTGCAAGTTTAAATGCTTCACATGGATTAAGAAAAATTAGACAAAAGTGAGTTGTATCATTATAATGATGAAGAACTGTAACTACTTTTTAAGATAACCTTCCAATTAAAATTAATATATATTAATTACGTTTTATTTTTTGCTTATATATTCTCTCCCTACAATACAATTTATTAAGGGCTTTTATTAAAAAGAAGAATTTAATATTATTAATTTTTTGTTTACTATTTTTTTGGGAGTTAAAAATATTAGCACTCTTATTTATTGCTTCCTCCTTCTGTCTTTATAGAGATCTAAACATATTCTATTGAAGTCCAAATCACTTATTAAGTGAGTGCTCTTAATGTTGACAAATTTTGTTGGTGCTACAAATAAATAAGACGCATAATTTTTTTTTCCTCACGTAAAAAACTCTTCTGCCAGATTTTTCTTCTCAAATTCTTTGAATACAACTATCGCGTGCTTCACATAAATGTTCCTTCACATAAACATATATTCCAAAATTCTTCAAACTT
This sequence comes from Prosopis cineraria, assembly GCF_029017545.1. Lineage (NCBI taxonomy): Eukaryota > Viridiplantae > Streptophyta > Magnoliopsida > Fabales > Fabaceae > Prosopis > Prosopis cineraria. Next base: position 28,753,545 of record NW_026555342.1, on the reverse strand, counting down.
TAATTGACTATATCTATTAACTTTTTATTTGTAGAAATATGGCATACTTAACTTGTGAGTAGACCTTAAAATCACACTTTAATTTATTTCACTCAAAACACCTTATAAATATTTCAAACTTGTGAAATATCTCAACTTGACTTGTTAAATTTCTTTTACAACTTTTCAAAAATACTTTTGATTAACAATATTTGCAAATAAAGTTGTCACGGTAAAAATCAAGGGCAATTATAAAAGGAAAAATTATGTACAAATCTCATGAAAGAAGCTTATTTGCAAAAGAAAAAAAAAAACTCTCAAATTTTAAAAAAATACAATCAAGTCTCTATGGACTGGAATGTAATTTAAATTTCAATAAAAGAAGACCTTATGCCTTACTTTCTGAAACCAAAAGAAAATGAAAAAATTACATATATGTTACACCCCAAAAATAAAGTGTGACCATCATGGAATATGGGCACAAAACTCACATCCCTTAAAGCCTTGATTGGAGGAATTCCTAAGCTAATACCTTGAACATATTAATAGGATGATTAAAATTTTTTATAATATTAAATCAAATATTCAATCTTAAAAGAAATATGAGGGTCCTACCTGTTGCCTACGTGGAGTACTTAAGGCCATACTCTAATGTAACTACAAAGTTCAAATTTTCATCAAATTAGGATTTGATCAAAATAGTCCTCCTGCTTCAGTTCAGTAATAAAACTCTTCAATGAAAACATCAAGATAGCAGTTCAGCTATATCATCTGAGACCAAATTTTTTTTTCAGTGAATAACGTCCCAAATTAAAATTAAAGGAAATAAAAGAAAGAGATATAAATAGAATAAATATGAATTTAACTAAAATAGTCATTTACAACAATAAGAGTGCATAAATCAAATCAAATAATAATTTTTTAAGCATTAATACAAAAACATCCTCAGATGATATCTCGACAATCAAATTCCATTTTATAACTCCCAAGTTTGTATCAAATAGTTAGAAACTGTACATCTTGTTATAAAGAAATAGATTCATGAAAATCAACTTGTTGAATAAGATTCATTTAAAATCATAAATTTTAAAATATATACTTTTAGCAGGACTTTATCAAAACAGATAACAAGCGTGAACATACAGTCCACGAGGGTAAGTAACCAGTTAAGCACAGCTGGAAGCCACGAAACAAGCGTGAGTATAATGCTCACGAATATCTATCCCTTCATTCCACGTGCATTGGCCTATACACGGGGCTAGCACCTCCTACAAACATCCTGCTAGCTAGGTATACCAAGGCGCGCTAAGGGTTAACAGAACTGTCGTTAGCAACCAGCGTTCTAATTCAGTCCCACACTTAAATTAAGCATGCATGAACTATAATAATATATCATTCCTTAAATCGTAAAATCAAACATTGTCAATATATTAAATAATGGTAGATATCCAATTTTAAACTAATTCTAACTCTCCTTATAAAACTTTGCATAACAAAAACATTTTTATTCATGATAATCAATAATCAAATTTAAAATATAATCATATAAATAGTCATGAATGTACTTTAACATTATTGTGAAGAAAATAAATTTATGAATAAGTCATTTAGGATGCTATTCACTTACCTGAGACATTCTCAAACATATAATTTACTCCTAATTAACTACTTTTTTTGATATGGTGTGCACCTTAATTCCCTAATGCCCGAAGGAACATTTTTGTTATTTCCTTTATACACTTCATAAATCTAAAATCTTCAATCCAAACCAATTTAAAGAATTAGAAAAGAGAGTCTCAACGTCTATCTTTCACAATTAAGAAACCATGTTGAGTTTAATAAATGACAAACACATATACAACTAATATTCAAATTTTTCAAGCCTTCCAATCGCCCATAGTTACATTCATCAAGCTTTTCAAATTTCATTCTTTAACAAGAATCAATTTTAAATCCAAAAATAAATAAATAAATAATATCTAAATCAATTGCCTTTTTATATTAACCAAAGTACTTCAGATACCATTATTTAACTAAAGCAACTATGAGCTTCTAAGTTTTCATGCTAAGCTTGTGCGGACAATAATATTTGACTAACTAAATCAATTTCCTTGCACACACAGCAACTGATTTAAGAGGAAATAAATAGAAATTTCAACAGCTACCCAAATCACAAAATTCACACAAACTAACGTAAAGGAAGAGAAAATGAAGCTTTAAGTCATAAAGAATAGCACCAACACACACACAGGGGATTCAAACTGTCACAGACAGACAGCACCAACGCACACACAAAGGATTCAAATTGTCACACACAGAACAGCACCAACACACACACACAGAGGATTCAGACTTTCGCTGTCACACACGTTGTAGCAACAACGCAGAAAAGAAAGGAAGAAGATGAAGAAGGACCTGCGATAAAAAAACAGGGGACGAGGAAACAAGCTTGCCAATCCCGACAGAACCTCCAACAGCAGCGAAGCTAGCTCCTCATATACCACTCACTGGCGATGGGAAGAGGAGGAAGGTGGAGGTCCGAAATAGCTTCATTCGTGCACTCTATCATCCCTTGCTTGCAAACAGAGATACAAAACGAGGATAAGATCCGACGGCACCATCACCTACGTACAACAGCGGCGGTCGAGAAAATCACTCGCCCACCTTCTCACTCACACCGGCGACGTTGAAGACAGAGAAGGGAGATCGGAGAAGACACAGAAGTTACGGTCTGAGACTCTCACACTCTATAGGTGCATCGATGAAAAAGGCAAAATGGAGGAGGAAAAGAAGGTTCCCCAAACTAACTCTCTGTTTACATCTTTTTTTTAAAAAAATAGATAAGGGTAAAACAGTAATTTCACTAAATACAGAAATAAAAATATAATCACCAAACCAACACCTGATAAATAGTTAGTTTAATTTCATAACCTCCACTAATATCACCAGTTTCTTTGCTTTATTTACTTCAAAATTATACATAAGAACAACATAGCCAAAATATATTATCACAAAATAATCTTATTAATACTAATATTATTTTTAATGTCATTACATTATCTCTCTTTTTTTAATTATTGATTTATTTTCTCAATTAATTTATTATTATTGTTTTCTTTGTTCCTCCTTTTTTTTATAAAAAAATTTAAAAATTTTTGGCCATTACAATGTAGGTCCCATGAAGCTGATTTATTTACAATATGTCCCATGAAATTCAGAACCACAACTAGGTCCTTTGGGATATGAGTATAATTTAAAATTTAGATAAAAAGATAATAATGTTCCTATTAAACATATGTACATTACATTAGTCGAAGAAACATAGATACATATTTACAAACATTTTATCAATAATTTATAATTATAACTTCAAATTTTTACAATTGTAACTTTATATATCCAATAACTAAACTGATCAATTTAACTATTGAATATGTCAAATTACAATTGTAAAAAGTTAAAGTTATGATTGTCAATTACTGGTGAAGTAGCTATAAACAATTAATGTTAAACTTTGTATGTAATGCATTATTGTTTAATTATTGGATATGTAAAGTTGCGGTTGTAAAAAATTAAAATTATAGTTGTAAATTACTGATGAAGTAGTTATAAATTAATTATTTGATTGATGGAATGTACGTTTAATGGGCATATTATTGTGTTTGCAGCATAATTTCAAATTACACTCGAGTCTCAAGGGACCTGACTATGATTTCTAAATTTCATGAGACTTATTTGTAAATAAGTCTGCTCTACGAGACCTATATGTAATTTTTCCCAAAAAAATTCTAGAAGCTGTCAATTTTAACTCAAACTATCAAAATAAGAGAAAAGCAAACCAAAACAACTATCAATTACAATTCAAGAAACTCATGTCATTAACCTCCACACAATCAATAATCATATTAGTCTTATCATCACTAAACTAAAATGCATCATTTATTTGCTTGACTATTAAAGGAAACAATAACTAAGCATTATGATTCTGCAAAAGCCAAGTATCAAGTTGGTTTAGAAGTAAACTTGCACCAATAAGAAAGCTACCATAATTTTGACCAATACTCCAGAAAGTAATCAAACCAAAATGTTGCAAAACTATGCGATTATGAAGAGGACTAAAACCTAAAAATGCACATAAAACCACCTTCATAGAAGGTAGTTGTGCCATCGAATTGGCTCGAATGCATGCTTGTTCTTGCTCTACATGCAATTTAAAAATCAAAGCCTTAATAGTAGAGAGCAACAAAACGGAGTGTACTGTTCCATAACTTTGAAATTGAAATTTCTTACTAGCATATACAACTAGTCTGATTTTGAATGTTTGGGCTAAAATATGAAATGTCGCTCATATAGGTCACATGGCTAGTTGGGCTGAGTAACTGAAGCATCAGGCCCAATATAAACAAAGGGGGTCAGCCCCAAGGCTCAATAAAAGGCCACAATAAATAAACGTACTAAAATTTTGTCAGTTGCAAATATTGGACCGTTGGCACGAAAAGACATGATCTCAAGTAATGCCAAAGCCTACAGACTTCACGCCCAAGTATCTTGGTGAAATGGGTTGATTACCAAAATGGAGAGCATGGAATAAAGACCGTGCCATGAGTTTCGCGAGATCCCTAATTTTTTGACAAAACATGCTAGGTCTTAAGGAAGAGGCTGCCACCACTTTGACACTATAAATAGAAGACAAAGACATAGAAGAAACTAGTCAAGACTCAACCAAAGACTCGTATTTTACACTTTTTAGCCTTTAAGTTTACTAGTTAATTTCTAGTTTAGTCTTGTAATATCTCGTACTTTAATAAAATCAAACACTTGTTCTACTAAAACATTATATCTTTTTACATCCGAGTGAATTGTGGTAAGAGAGCTCAGGACCCTTTTGTTATCAATTAAGACTCAACGTCTTTGGTAGGACTGGTATTTGTTGTTCACACATAAACAATTTTTGGCATGCCTCGTGGGACCTATGTAACAAAGAAGGCAAGGACACGAAAAGATAAAAGGACTGATGAAAAAGGTGTCGGTTCTCACAAACTAAAAGGGACCTCTGCATTCACAGGGTCAGAACAATTAACGCCTGATGCTGAAGTGGCTGAACATCGTGAGCATATAGTGCCAATGTCGACAGGTAGCAGCAGTACAAGCTCCGGCTCAAAGCTAGGAAGTGGACAAGTTAACCCACTGATCATATCTAATGAACATGTAGCAGAAGTGCTGTGGGGAATTTAAGACTGGATGGATAAACAGCTGAAAGAGAACTAAAGGTTCTTTGCACTATCCCTGGAAACATTAGAATATAAGGAGAAGGAACAATAGCAAATCATGATGCAGGCTCTGCATGATGGCATAAAGAAATAGCCGCATCATTGAAAACCACTCCTCTGGAAGCAGGCTCAAATTTAAGGCTGCATAGAGGGCAGCAAGCAAGAATCAATATAGATGCTGGCCCTCAGGGCTGCCCACTTATAAGGGACATTTTTAACCCCCAAATATTTTCTCACACTAATCCTTTAAGTAATCCTTTATATTATTTACAAGAGCCCAGTATGAGTGTCCTATGGGACACATCAATGATCCCAGAGCATCAGAATGAGCCTCAGAACCAATTGGTGAATATGAAGGCCCTGGGGGATGCTATCTAAGACATATACAGACCAGTGCTGAGGCCAATTGGCCACCCCACCTTCTCGAAGCTGCATCTAGATTACATAGATAAGGACAACCCATACCCTTGGGGATATAGGATCCCTAACTTCACGTTGTTCTCAAGGGATGAAACGCAATCGACACTGGAGCATATTGGGAGGTTCATAATCTAATGTGGGGAGATTACTAAGTAAGAGAACTTCACCAACCTAAAGCTGAGATTGTTCCCAAACACTCTCATAGGCCCGACGTTCACATGGTATATGTCACTGCCCTGTAACTCAATCATCAGTTGGATGAAAATGTAACAAAAGTTCTATATCCAGTTCTATAAGGCAGAGCTGGAGGTCAGCATAGTAGAACTCTGCAAGCTCACCCAACGGGCTGGGGAGATGACAGACCAATACTTAGTAAGGTTTAATTGACTGAGGAGCAAGTACCACATACTGCTTTTAGAAACTAAATTTGTCAAGCTGGCACAAGCAGGACTGGATATAGAGCTTTGAAAGAAATTCTAAGGGATGAAATTTTAAAATTTCTACTAACTTGCGGCCAAAGTATAGGGATATGAGGAACTGCTTAAGGAAGAGGCCATCACCGACGAACTACGATAGGAACCTATTTTAGGGACCTTGACATGGCGGTGGCAGAACTAAAAAATACTAACAACTACACATGTCCAGCTTTGATAAGGAAGGCTGGAGAGATTCTCAAAAGGCCAAACGCAATCCAGTACACCTTTGATACCATTAAAATGGAGGAAATCTTCAATTTCCTCCTCAAAGAAAACTTCATCTCCCTGCCCACTGATTACAAAATCCCTTTGAAGGAAGAACAGAAAGAGAAGGAATACTGTAAGTACCATCACTCATGGAGTCATAACACCAAAGCGTGTTTGGATTTCAAGAATGTCATCCAGGATTGGATCAACAAGGGGGTTCTGAAGTTCCCTAAAGAAGGATCCATGGTTGTTGATGAGGACCTGTTCCCACCATTTGCCACAGTCAATATGGTGGAGATAAACTCTAACAAACAATGACCCACGAGAAATGATGGTAAGTAGAGAGATAGGAGACCCTAAAACATCTGGAACAAGGAGGAAGTGAGTTAGGAAAGCTCAAGGACAGTGTGGGACCACTTGGGAAAACCTACAGGATGGTCCAGCAGGAACAGGTCTTCCAGTTGGGACGTTAGCCTGGAAGGGCAGAGCATCAAGAGCCCGAACAATTCCAAGGTAGTTTGGGATCGCTTGAGAGAAACCCAGAACATAGACAACCAATAGAATGTAAAGAAAAATAGCAAATGACCCTTAGGATGGGATGTTGGCTTGAGGGATTGATAATGATAGAACCAGATGGATCTAAGGTGGTCTGGGACCATTTGAGGGAGCCGTCTGGAAAATTTGACTTCTTCGTGAAGTACTCAGCACCCTTAAAAGTAGGTGAATCATTCATGAGGACACTGACAAGCTGGGATGTGGGCCCCGACAGCCTACCTTTACCACCATTAACACTATCAGAGAGCATCATAGAACTTCTTTTAAAACCAAAAGTCGCCAAGGGCTACGGTAGGTTCATTACGCTGCCTGGCAATGTGCCACCTTTGAAATGAATAGTCATAAGACACAAGAAATTCCCAGCTGCCTTGACGAGAACTCAGAAATGACATCTTCAATAAAAGCAGGCTACACAGAGATACCTCAAGCAGTAGAAAACTAAGGTATAAGAAAGCCCCAACGTTCAATAGGAAGCTAACAAGTTCAGAAGGAAGTCCACCAACAATTAAGATGAAGGGAGTGAGAATAAAAATTAGCATGATAGGACTATTTACATTGCGGAGATACTACTTAACTTCTGTTACGTGGTTTCGTTAATGCTCCCTTCTTAGTTCCGGTCTACCACCAGTAGGACTCAAGACCAGCATGAACAGAACTCCTCGGGGCCGACATATGCGAGCCCATATCAATATTGCCTAAAGGGAGGAAGAGGAGTATACACCAATAAGGACGCAGAAGTAGAAAAAGAAGGCTGCGGAGCTTGTCTGCCAAGTTACCTTAAAACTATAAAAGGAAAGCCAAAGTGGGCTATCCTAGAAAAAGCCAGCGTTAAGATGACCTAGCACCTGAAGCCTTTATACATCAGGGCATATTTCGATGGGAGGCTAATGATTAGTGTCCTCGTGGACAACGGCTCGGCAGTAAATATACTGCTAGCCCGTATGATGCTAAAGATAGGGTGAGAAGAGCGTGACCTGATGCCAATTAAGGTGTCCATTATAGGGTTCACTGGGACCGCCTCTAAGGTCCTTGGCATACTACCATTGCAAGTTGATGTTGGGACCAAATCCTTATTGACAGCCTTTTTTATGATCACCACCACAACACAGTACTAGGCCCTCTTAGGTTGGGATTGGATCTATGCCAATAAGTGCGTACCTTCCTCACTATATCAGATGCTTCTCATATGGAAAGGGAAAGAGGTAGAAGTAGTCTGGGCTGAAGATAAACCATTCACAGCAATCACTGACTTTGTGGATGTGAGGTATTATGACACTGATGTGGGCTCGTTTACGTTTTGAAAGGCACAGGGAATCCTTCGTGCAGAACAACAGTGAACAATATAGTGCCTCTAACCTCATAGAGACATGAGCCCATCATAGAATTGGTTGATAACTGAGACAGACAAAAGAAAGGCTGTAGCAGCCGAGGTCATTCAGAGGCTATGGTTGCACAACATACAAGAGAGACTGGAAGATTACAAACCTAAAACTTTTGGGGCCGAAGTCGTATATGAAGATGAAACCTAAAGGGTAACACAACTATACGAGCTAGACCTTACACCTCTAAAATTTGAAGATATAGCCCGGAGGTCTAGGATCCACTGGAAGAAGTAAACCTCATTAGCTCACTACTAAATAAAGAGCAAAAGAATGCCATAAAGTAAGTACTGCAGGAATTTAAGGATTGTTTCGCATGGGACTATGATGAAATGCCAGGGCTGGTAAGACAGCTGGTCAAACACAGGCTTCCTATAAAGCTAAATTATAGACCACACCAACAGCCCGCCAGAAGAATGTCAGTCGAGGTAGAACTATAAGTAAAGGAGGAGATCAAATGCCTCCTATAAGCCGGATTCATACGGCCTTATAGGTATGCCCAGTGGCTCTCAAATATAGTCCCAATAATCAAGAAAAATGGAAAACTATGAGTTTGTATAGATTTTCAAAACATAAATACGGCCACACCTAAAGACATGTATGCAATGCCTATTGTAGATAGGTTATTAGATGCTGGGGTCAGAAATGCTTTATTATCATTTATGGATTGCTTCTCCAGATATAATCAAATATTTATTGTAAAAGAAGACATTTACAAAACTACTTTCAGGTGGCCGGGATCTATTAGGACATTTGAATGGGTAGTCATGCCATTCAGATTGAAAAATGCTAGGGCCACCTATCAACGAGCTATGAATGCCATCTTTCACGATGTGATAGGAAAACATCTTGAACTGTACATAGATGATATAATGATTAAATCTAAGGAGACACATGATCATATTAAGCATTTAAGGACGAGTTTCCTTCGAATGAGGGAAGTAGGCCTTAAATTAAATCTACTTAAGTGTGCTTTTGGTGTAACTGCAGGTAATTTCCTTGGATTCTTAGTCCACCGAAGGGGGATTGAAATAGACCAGAATAAAGCACAAGCTATCTTAGAAGCAAACGTGCCAAGCAACAAGAAAGAACTTTAAAGGTTCTTAGGACAGGTCAATTATCTCAGACATTTCATCCTGAATCTAGTAGGAAAGACGAAAGAGTTCTCCAAGCTCCTGAAACTTAAAAATGCTGAAGAATTCACTTGGACTGGATATCATCAAGAGGTCTTAGACAAGATTAAAGAACACTTAATGAAGGCTTCAGTCTTAGCAACCCCAAAGGAAAATACCCCATTCTTATTGCATTTAGCTTCCACTGCCACGTCCATAAGTTATATGTTAGCCCAGAATGTTGATAGGGATATGAACAGGTGGTCTATTATTTAAGTAGGTCTTTAACTCCCACAAAGACCAGATACTCAGCTGTGGAAATAGTGTGTTTAGCGCTATATTATGCTTGTATTAAATTGAGGCATTATATAATAAATACAATTGTGTATGTGGTTTCTCATTCTAATTTAATTAAATACATGTTTAATTAGCCAATTATAACAAGTCGTACAGGAAAATCGAGTTTGGCCTTAGCAGAATTCTCATTAATATACTTGTCTCAAAAATCACTAAAGGGCTAAGCATTAGCAAATTTCTTAGTTGATCATCCTTCAGCTAGACTCCCCAAAGATGAGCAAGAACTACCTGTGTTTGTAATAGATTTGGGGCCCTGGGTGCTTAAGTTCGATGGGTCTAGTACTGAACAAGCATATAGGGCCGAGATAGTAATAACCTCTCCTACTGGGGTAAAAATGATATTATCTCTTCAATTAGATTTTAAATGTACTAATAATTAGGTGGAGTATGAAGCACTGCTCACAGGGCTTGAAATTCTTCAAGAAATGACAGCCAGTGATGTGGTCATAGAAGGGGATTCTCAGTTAGTCATTAAACAATTAACTAGCAAGTATAAATATACAAGCCCAACTCTAGTAATGTATTATACTGGGGCTTCCCATATCTTAAAGGAGTTTGAGACAATAATGTTAACTCACGTTCCCCGAGCTTAGAACTGGGAGGCCAATGATGTAACATCTTGAATTTCTAATCCTGTGTTAATGATTGATTAAGGATGAATTATTGATTTAATATGGGATTAGGGTTCTGAGTGGTGAAGTGTTATATTGACTCATTGAGATATTATATGAATAGATATAAGTAGAAGAGTGGAGTCTCGAAGCAGAGCGTGTGAGCAGAGTGAGGATTTTCCTTACTATGCCACGCGCCGCGGCGGGTAGCATATGTACCGCGGCACATGAAGCAAAAATCAAATTAATAGGGACGTGTCCAGCTCAAAAATTAGAAGGGAGAAATATGGGAGGAGAGGTCTGGTATGGAGAAGAGCCAAGGCTATGCTAGGGCAAGCTAAATCAGGAGCAAGGATGGTATCTCTGACTTATTACTTATCGAGTAAGTCATGTACTACCTTAACCTCCGAATCTATCCTATTTTCTCTTAGTTTTAACCAATGAGAAATAAATTTGAGAGTTTTAAGGAGTTGGTTTCTTACCCAATAGTAATAAAAAGGTTTTTTGGAGTTAAACTAGTACTTTGTAATTAGTTTAAGTTGAAACGATAAAGTTTTGAAGCTTTAGGCAAGAATTGCCCTAATCTAGAGAGAGAGTGGTTTACATGTTATACACTTGGTATTTGGCTCCCGCCGAAGAAGGGGCAAGTAGGTCGTTGTCCACTAATCTACTTCATATTTTACATGTTATACACTTGGTTTTCGGCACCAAATAGTGCATATTAGGGTTTATTTCCTGGTTTTTAGCTATGTTTCACACATTAACTACATAAATCCTAATAATGCTATTTGGTGGATGGTTTGAGACTTTAAGATGCTTGATTGGATTTTTGGGCTTAAATTCTCATTTTCTTCCTTTTTAATTGTCTCTTTAGAATTTATTTAGTCTTGTGTTTTTATTTTTAGATTTTTGTGAGGGAAATTTTGGAATCAAGGAGCAAAGACTTGGTCAACAATTTTGGAGAAGTCAAGAGCACATGTATAATCTGATCCAAGGAATTCATAGGATGACATCATCAAGGGAAATAAAGAGATATATCATGTGTATGAGGCATAATCTGATCCAAAAGGATATTTATTGGATGACATCATCTTAAGAAAGGAGGAGCAATTCAGGCGTGAATTGAAGCTGATAACATGGGAAGTAATAGCTGACATCATCATAAGGCAAGGCAAGAGTAATTTAGGGGTGACTTCAACTAAATGCATGAGAATTCACATGGAAATGAAGCCAGCTGAGAGAGTCACATTTTTGGATATCATCAAGTCATATTTCCCATGCTCATGATTAGCATTTTGTGTTCCAACTTGCCTTGCAATTTCTAAAATTAGTTGCTCAATTTTAATTCCATTTTCCAACTGGAAATTAACCAATTTCAGATATGGACTTTTCTTGTTTCTATCACCATTCACTTTGGTTTTATCACCTTTACATTATTCACACATACATAAGCTTAGTTTTTAGATTAGAGTCTCATAATTCAGATCCCATTCTCTCTCTTCAGCTCAATTTCCTCTCATTTTCTCTCATCTTTCTGATCAGTTTCATGCCATCTCCTTCATCTTCTCAAGTCTAGATCTATTTTCTTCTCCTTCTTCCTTCATTCACATTCAGATCTTCATCCATTCTCCTCCAGATTTTCATCCATTATATCCTCCTCTCCATAAATTCATCTAGCACACATCCATTCCAGATTTCATCTTCATCTTCATACATTCATGGAGGCTTCTTAAGTTCTGATTCAAGTAAAGAGGAAGAGCATGAGTGGCTGACTCTCCTTTGAGCCTCAAGGAAGATGAACCTATGATTTGAGTATTTCAGATTTACCTTCTTAATGTGTAATTTCAATTCTACAATTTCTTCTATTTTCTTCAAGGATTTGAAATTCTAGTTCAGGTTGGATTATGATTTTAATTCCAATTACATGTTAGATTGAAGTTGTGGATGTTGGATTGAAATTTTATATTATGTTTCAGTTCTGGGATTTATGAATTCAATTGAGTGTTCTTGAATGCATTCATATGTTCTTGATGTTCTAGTTTAGATGTCTTCATATTTCAAGCTAGATCCATATGTGTTTATATGAATTTGGTTTGAGAAGTTTTTCTGCCACTCAATTTGGTCTGAATGGAATGGCTAAGAACAAGGCTGAATTACATTGTTAATTTCACTCTACTTGACTTAGATTTATAGAGATCATTGGATGCAATGTTTCACAACACTCTAAAGGCTTTAGAGTGTTTTTTTTATTAAGCTAATTGTCATTACATGTGTGGCTGTAAATCTGGAATTTAAGGATTATCATAGGGAATTCTAACTTGAGCTCATCATCTCATTCATTTACATCAACACATTCAAATCAAAAAATTATAAACATCTAATTCTTAGCAATTTAGATAGTAGCAGAATCATATCACCACTCTTTTAATTTGTAGGCAATTGAACCCTAATTTGTGTGCATTGCTCTCTTGGGAGATGACTTAAAATGCTCATAACTACATTCTAGATTTATTTGATGGCCTAAAGCGACTTAAGGTTTTATCAATTAACAGCTTTAGAAACCAAACAAGCCCATGGAAGTTGCCGAAGGGCTTCTTTGTCAGCGACTCCCTCATGCTGTCATAGAGGCGGCATAGAAACATCATCCCCAGGGCTAGTTGATTGCCACAGAGAAGAGACTATGCAATCCTTAGATGTAGCTACACAGGCTTTCCTCCCTCTGAGGCTAGGATCCATTGGCTCAATAGGATCCAGATGAAGACTAGGTGCTTCATGGGGGTGACGATCTTATCGATTGGCTTCTCAAAAAATAGCTCTATAATCTTTGTATAGGAGCCTGTGCTCCTAATCTTACTCTATAGATCAACTGGGAGAGTGGTGCAGGAGTCATGCTTCTTAGGGATTACGTAGAAGTTCTCCTCCCCGGTGATGGGCAGCCCCAAGAACATAAAAACGTTCTATAAAGTGACGGACATAAGGCTCAGCTTGAATATGAAGGCATTGCAGCCCGGAGCCCAGAAACTTAAGAGGGTCGTTAGAAGCTCGACCGGGATGTTGATGTCGGCCAGGGACAGTTGAATTAGGTCGTAAAGATCCATCTCCTTCCACAAGGCGCATACATCTGCTTCAAGTGCCTTACCCAGTTGACCCAAACACAAGGAGACTAAGGCCAATTCCTAAGCTTTCGATAGGACAACTCGAGTAAAGGCAAGGTCGTCTCGGCCAAGATCAAGTTGCGTACGGAGGTTAATGGCCATGGATTTGGTTGAGTTGGGGTTGTGACTTCGAATAGGTTGGGAGAGATGGTCAGGTACCCGACATCACTTTTGTTGGAAATTTGGGAACTCCAAGGAGAAGTGCTGGAAAAGTAATGAACAGTTAGCGTATTTCCTCAATAAAACAGAAGGACTATATAGAAGAAGTAAAAAAAAAACTTACCAAAAAGTGATAGAATTGCATAATGAAGAATCCTCCTATAAGGAAAATAAACAACTATTAGAATGAGGAACCAGTTCGGGGGAAATAAGGGTTTCAACCACTGAATGCATACCATCACAAACCTACTAAGTGGGGCAACAGGATTCCGGATAGTTATAAGAGAATCAGGTAGACTTCCAGTAGATGTGGAAGACGGAGTAGCAGTAGAGGCAGCGACAGAAGTAGAGGAAGCCATTTGAGAGCGAAAGGAAGATTGGAGCAAGGGAGCAAATACTTGAATGTCAAGAAACAGCAGAAAGGGTAAGAGAAGTAACTAGAAAAAGAAATGAGTTTATATTAACAAAGGGCGCTCAAAATTGAAACAACGTTTCAATTTTTTCAAATATGCCACATGGCTTACATTATCAACCACTGGCACGCAGGGGGCATTGTTTGGGCTAAAATATGAAACGTTGCTCAGATAGATCATAAGGCTAATTAGGCTGAGTAACTAAAGTGTCACACTAAGAGGCCGATCTCGAGGCTCAATAAAAGGCTATAATAAATAAACATGTCGAAATCCTATCAGCTACAAACATTAGACGTTGGCACGAAAAGACATGATCTCAAGTAACTTCTTTTAGGGGACAACATTCAGTCTTTCATTTTGTTTTTGTCCTTAATAAATATTTATCTCATGAGTCAGACCATGTTCACATCATGACTTAAGTCTACCTAAACCCAACAATACAATTTTCAAAATCAAATCCAATAATCAAGACTTTGTAGCATGGTTCACTAATTTTATATTCAGAAAAAAGGTTACAATATCTAAAATTTCATTCAGTTCCTTTAATCTAAAACTGATCCTTGCTCGCATAGTTTTAAGGATTTCAAAAAGTCACAAATTATTACTAATAAAATTTTAACATATAAATAAATTAAATGAAGCTGCGTTGTTTATTGTCAAAGCTGTTTCTTATCAAGCACGCCAATGATACAATTTTCAAAATCAAATCCAATAATCAAACCGTATTAGTAAATGTATTGAATTTATTCATTAAATATGTGTGTATTAACAAATAACCAACCTCTTGGAGATTTTGATAAAATTTAACAACAGACCATGTTACTTGTAAATTATAAATTTTGCATAACTCACTTTTTAAGTGCCATATAAATTATAAATTATAAATCAACCTTATCTATATGGCATACTTGATTTGTGATTAGACCTTAAAAGTCTGTAGACTTTAATTGACTATATCAAGCTATCAACTTTTATTTGTTGATATATGGTGTACTTGCGAGAAAATCTCAAAGTCTTGTGAGCAGATGACTTTAATAAAGCCAAAAACACCATCAAAATTCAAAACAATTGCTTGTACTCGTTTTCTAAAGTTGCTTCAATTTCCACTATTCCCAATTATTATTGCACCCCCAAAACGTCCACAAAATGGAAACTAAAAAAAATATTTCAGCAGGACATGTGTCATACCCTAATATTAAGGGTATGATCGGCAGGAAATATGAGGTGAACTCATATTTCATAAGCCTTAATTAACCAGGAATTTAGCTAAAATATTGATTTATGTAAGTTAAATATCATAATAAAGTTTTAAAATTTTAAATGTTTTGTAGAAATTTTAGCAAAATCTCCCTTATAATTTAGACCTCCTGAAATTTTCACAATAACAAAAGTTGTCAATCAAACAAGCAAAGAGACTAATTCCATTCCAGCAATCCACATAATAACAAAATAAGACTAGGATCTAATTATGGTATACATGGAGCACTAACATATAATCATCTAATACAATACATCATTTTACCAAAAAAAAAAGAATAATCATAGGGTACTTCTTTGTTTCAAAAAGAATAGTAGGGCCCCTCAATGCTCCACAGGAGGCACAAGGTCAGCTACAATATCTAAGACCAAAGAAATTTTTGGTGAGTAGCTTTCTAATCAAAATTATAATAAAGAAAATATGAAGATAATAAATAATAAATTTAACTAAAAATGACTTGATGAAATAATAAATCATATACTCAAACTAAAAATAAATAATGATTTTTATCAATAATATAATCATAAAATTAAACAATGCTAATAGAATCATATAAATGTATTAACATTTTTTATTGGTCATAAATATAAAAATTTACAATAACTGTGCAATTTGATAAAGTACTTTCAGCAAATTATTAAAGAAATGATAAATTATAAATTAAACTTTAGGAGGGCTTTATCAGAACAAATAACAAGCTTAAACAGATAGTCCACGAGGGTAAATAACTAATCTAGCATGGACACACAGTCCATGACAGTAAGCAATTAGTCAAACGTGGCTGAAAGCCACGAAACAAGAGCAGGCATGAAGCCCACGAAACAAACATGAGTACGATGCCAACGAATATCCATCCCTCCGTTCCATGTGCGTTAGCTTGCGCACAGGGCTAACACCTCCTACAAACACCCTGCTAGCTAGGTGTGCCATGGCGTGCCAAGGGCTAACGGAAAATAGTTTCAACATCTTCACCAACAAATACCATCCAACCATCTTTTTTTTTCTATTATCCGTATATATTATCATTTTCTCCATACACATTATTTCAATAAAATTTATCTCAACATAAAATTAAATAATTAAGCTGCTTATAAGAAATACTATCAGTTGTCATATATCTGCTTCAATCATTGCTTGTCAACAATATAAATCCTTAGCAAGACTAACATGTTTTCATAAATAAAACAATTAAAAAAATATAAGGTTAACAAAAATATTTGTACAACTTATAAAGAAATAATGAAAATTTAAACAAAAGGGATTTTATAAACATGCTACTAGAAGTTGATTAGGAACACCACCCACTCACTTGAAAGTTGCAAAAACCTTATATTCAAGCTCCCTCAATTTCTTACTTACTCCAATATTGTCCCAAATTAATCTAGCAAGTAAACCAACACATTTTATGTTATTATGAATTTTTTTTAATAATCATTCTAAATTAATATTTAAGCTCTTCGATAATCCTTTAAGTTCTTCATTAACCCCTTAACTCTCATGGAGACCACCAATAACTTCTATCAAGTAATTTAACAATACTTGATAGCATTTCATTTCAACCCTCAACATAGCTCTTATTCCGGACTTAACAAAATTTTAATTACTCTTTTGTCTAATAATTTTCCTCTAAGTGTTATACAATTCCAATAGATAGGTCAAGCTGCATATTATATGAAGACATATTTTCTTAATTTGCCTATATAATTCCTCTAAGCTTTGCTATAAAATTTAACAATTTTTATTTTCACCAATTTTTTCTTTCAATCATTACTACAAGCATTGCAAGAACATTTATAGTTAACTAAATTATATGGAAAGCATCTAAAAAAAATCAATAATCTCTAATATCTAGTTTCTTTACCAAGTTTCAGCTCGGCATAATAAGAAGAATAGCATCCGGTCTTTACCAAAACAATACCTAAGCCTTACTACAAATCTCAAGATAGAGATATTGAAAAACAGAGCACCACCCTCGGCAATAAAGGAAAGAGAATGATGCACGTTGCTATTGAAACCGAAGGAATAGAAGGAAGAATCAGTGTTTTACCTCTACCAAAGTGAAACATTTGCTGCCATATGCACAGACTCAAGGACCACACGAAGAAAATCCAAGTTCCGCCACCCAGCTGTCCAAAGAGGAGGAGACAGAGCAGAAATCATGGACCGAAAAAGAAGAAGACCTTAAGCTTCCATTGCACAAAGACGTTCAGCAGGTGAGGAATTAGAAAAACGAAGTCTAGTTGCTCACTCACCACCGACAGCCACACGACCGAGAAAACCCACAGAAAACTTTAATCTCCTCCCTCACCGTGACAGACGAACTAGAACAGAAAAAAGAAGGTGGTGGCAACGAGTACACAGACCGATGGCAAGAAAAGTAGTAGAGTATTATGCACCTCATGATGACACAGAACAGCAACGATAATAGGGAAAGAGAATCTGCAACTCAGCTCCCACAATGGCAGGCAACGAGGACGACGAGGGCTATAATAACTGAAGCAACAGCCCCAACGAACATGCTCAGTCGACAGCGAGATAAAGATATTGGTAAGAGCTAGATAAAAGAACCGACTATAAAGATCTAGAGAAGTGTTTATGGGCGGTGGAAAAAGAAAACGCGATGCCCTGTTTTTCTTCGCACTAAAGAAATGGAATCAGAACCAAAACAAGCATGGGAGAAAATTACAATAAGACGCACGAGAAAATTACAAGGAAAGTGCAAAATTTTTTTAAAATTTAAAACTAAACTTTTGTTAAGAAAAATTTGGACTTTGCATTCTTTCTTTGCAAAATTTTTTAACATAAATTCTTATAAACTACTCATTTCTAATTTCTATAAAATTTATTTAACTAAAATATTCATTAGGAAAAAAATTTTATTTAATTTAAAATTTAGAATCATTACACTTGAAAAATTATCATAAAAGAGTTATTACATATCTTTGAGTTGATTGTTTTGTGAGTTTTTGGACTTTTTGGACATTCAATAGCTTACTTTTTGTTTGGATCCAAATTGCACCATGTTTTTAAAATTGTTTCAATCGCGTGTTGTGTCCGTGCATCATGGCAAAAAACTATAACACCTCGTACTTGTACCAAAAAAACAAAACCACTCGTGAGAGGCATTTTTTTTTTTTTTAACAAAAAATCTGGTCCGCATAAGACCACACCTAAAAGAGTGTTAGCAAGTGATAGATACATCCGATGATGTTGGACTTGTGAGCATTGAAGAGACCTAAAAATCAAAACCAATTTGACAAAAAAAAAAAAAGAATATCCGATCTCCTTAAGAATAGTACTGATTGGAAACACAAACCTTTTGTTGGCCCAAAAAAAAAAACAAAAGAAAAGAAACACAAACCTTCTTAAAACGCTTCAGGGCACGTAATTAAGCAATCATTTACTAATGTGCTGGTATTTTATTTTTTGTTGTTGATATTTTTTTAAGCTTTGAAAATTATATTGAAGTGAGATATATTTTAGATTAAAATAAATAAAACGTGGAATTTGTACATAAATTTGATACGACACATGGATTGGAGTTTTATTCCAATATGCAAACAGATATTCCATATGTGTGGGCATTATTTGAATGAGATAAATCAATCTTGTCTTAGCTAGCTCCCTAATATTCAAATGCTGCATAAATTCACAAATGTATAAAAGATAACATTCAAACTTAGGATAAAAGTGTTTATTTTTCAAATGTATCAATGATAACATGGAAGCCTTGTAGAGCCCAGAACTTTTAACACTAAGAGAGGAGTACCAATAATTAATATTATAGGATTTAGTTTTTGTAACCTATATTGATAGCTTTCCCTTCCTCTTTTTGCCCCTCTTCTCTTTTATGGGGCACATTTCTCATAACATGTGTAATATTTTCTAGTGAAAAATAATATAAAAAAATCGAAGGTCCTTTAAGTATTTGAAAATCTTATTTTGTTAAATAAAAATAACCATTTTATTTTAAAGGACAAAACTAACCTCCCACTGTCACTGTCTTTCTCCATTCTGTACTCAGAAGCTGGATAAGGATCTATTTTGGATTGCCAAAATTCTAAATTTTTATCTTTTGACTTTCAAATAATGATTTTTTAAAAGTGATTTTTTTTATAATAAGAGGAACGAGAAAAAAGACACAACAGAAATAAATTAAAAATCAGCTATCCTACATGAAACACCCTTAAGAAACTACTGGCCTCTCTTCTACTAAGAAGATTTGCAACCCTGTGGTTTGGCCAAACGCATGCTGAACAAGTGAATCAGCTGCACCATTCTTCTCGTGATCAACTTTCAAGACATGGATAACATACTTTGGATCTCATGAATGAGCAACCCCACATCTCAAAAAGTATTACAGATAAAAGAAATCTCACATCTAGAAATTAGAAAATAGACCATAAATATATAAAACTTGCACTACAGAAAAAAAAGACTTTTGGCGGCAACTTTTAGTGGCGACAAAAAAGGTAGACTTTTGGCACAACATTTAGAAGTCACTGCTTAAAAAAGACCTTATGTTGTCACTAAAAATCACCACCAAAAATCAAGTTTTAGTGACGACTTTTAATTGTTATCACCAAAAGTCAATTTTTTAATTGTTTCTGCTAAAAATTATTTTTAGTGACGACAAACTGTCGCCGCCAAAAGTATTTTCATAAAAAATAATTAAAAAAATAATTTATGTTTTTATAAAAAATAATTTAAAAATTAAAAATAATTTATGTAATTGCTTTTAATGGTTACATTTTATCACAGCCAAAAGTATTTTTATAAAAGAATAATTAAAAAATTAAAAATAATTTATGTAGTTATTTTTAGAAGCAACAAACTGTCATCGCCAAAAGTATTTTTATATAAAAAAATTAAAAATTAAAATAATTTATGTCATTACTTTTTAGTAGCACCAAACTGTCGCCACCAAAAGTATTTTCATAAAAATAATTAAAAGTTAAAAATAATTTATATAATTATTTTTAACATATTTTCACAAAAAAAAATTTAAAATTTGAAATAATTTATGTAATTACTTTTTGGCTGTTTTTCATAAAAATAATTAAAAAATTAAATATAATTTTTTTAATTACATTTGTCACTACCAAACTTATTTTCATAAAAAAATAATTAAGAAATTAAAATTAATTTATGTAATTACTTTTCACGACCACAGTTTGTCAATCACTGCCAACAGTATTTCATAAAAAAATAATTAAAAAACTAAAAAATATTTTATAAATACTTTTAGTAGCAAAATTTGTTGCCACTAAATGTATTATATATAGAATGAGAAATAAATAACATTGGAATATTAAAGTTATACATAAATATTAGAATGTTAAAGTTGTAAAGATGTTGTAAGATGCAAATGACATTACAGACTACTTGACACATTGTGCACTTGATACTTGGCTTGGTATACAAATGGTGTCTACTTCATTTGCTGAGCTTTGCTTTTCCCTATCACAAGATTATTTAAATAAGATGCTCCATATTTGATGGTTATTTAAAAAGAAACAAATAAAATAGGTGGAGAATACTCGACGATTTTTTAAATTATGGATGAAATTATGTATAAACTTATTGAAGTTTATTATTTAAATTGAAAAGTTATTGGGAAGTATTCCCTATTAACTTTAAATTGAATCTTTTAAAGAGACTTTAATGAAAATTAAACTAATTTAGATCGAGTCAATATAGAGATTTCTTCTATTTTGACTATGAAATATCCACTTAGATTTTTAATTTGGAGTTTTTTATTTAGTATCCACTTTTAGTTTATCACATGTTCACCTATTTCCTATCTCAGAGATATTAATTATATTGTTCAAAATGACTATTAAAAAATTTATATTATTAGCATTTTTTTTAATTTAAGATAATTGAAAAATGGTAGATAAAATTTATTTTTAACAAAAGAAGAGGGGAAGCATTCAACTTGGGATAAGATAAGAGTTTAATAATTTATTTATTAATTTTTGAGAAAAATATGGAAAAAAGGTAAAAGATATTTAACATAAACTAATAGAATACATACTTATAAATAAATTAATACTTAATTATTGTCATTTAAAAAATAAAATAAAATTTAAAAATTGGTAAAAAATGTTATATGAAAATTATTTAATATTTAAAAATTATTTCATTTTAAGTTCATCTTATTGACAAAACTAATATTTTATTAAAAAATATAATATATATACACTCATAGAAATTATTTTAACATATTAATAAATGAAAATAAAATATATATGTATATGTATATATTTTTAATAATATATTATTGATATATGTGTATATAGTTAAATAATATATATTTTATTTCGCATATAATAACTGTAGGTATATTTCAATTCAACTAGCAATAAAGGAGGATTTAAGGCTTGGGAGGTGGAGGTCAAGAGCTCAAATCTTAACTTGGGCATATTTCACAATGAATATGTGACATGGCACGTGGTGACAATATGGCATGACCTAGCACAAGTTGTCAGCTGACATGGCATAACATGGTGCGCACATGGTGGGGTGATGTGGCACGAAGAGGTGCACACATGGCAGGTGATGTGGCATAAAGTATCAGTTGATGTGGCATGAGATGGCTCTTTTATTTTTTTTTTTTAAAAAATGACTTTTGTCACCGCTAAAGGTTTTTAATGGCTACTTTTCATTGCCAAAGGGTTGCTACCAAAAGTCTTGTCACTAATAGTTTTTGACAGTAACAAACATAATCGGCAAAAGTATACCTTTAGAGCGGAGCTGTCAAAGGTAAACTTTTAGCGGCAAAAAACTTTTGGCAGCGATAATTGGCACTGTTAAAGGTATACTTTTGGCAGCAACTATATTTATCGCTGCCAAAAACTATTAGAGACAAGACTTTGGTGGCAACCCTCTGGTGGCAAAAGGTGACTAATAAAAACCTTAAGCAATGACTTTTGGACTTTTAGCGATGACAAAAAGTCATTTTTTTTATAGTGTTGGGATGTGTTTAACTAAATGGCTGAAGCTATTTTGGTAAAATAGATTATCTTAAAGCATATTTAATATAAAGAATATAACAAAATGTAATTTCCTTCCATTAGCCTAAGTGAGAATTCTTCTAACACATGACCAAAGCTAAAGTCATACGAGTCACCCTACAAAGCTCTCCTTCTGTCATCCCCCAGCAATCCTATCTCACACTTGTTCTTGGCTTGAGCTGAGCATCTAGGAATGTTGTGGGCCTTTTCCAAACAAGAGATTACCATTTTAATGGAATGCAAAAAACTCTCTCATTCCAACATTTCAAAATAAGCCAACAAACTAACCTAATAAATCACCCTACCTGTCTTTCTCCATGTAGCAGAGAAGTAGTGCCACCTTCCTTATTAAATAAAGAAATATAAAAACTTGTAGCCTCTTACTTAATCTACTCAACGTCCAAAATCTACTCATCTGCCTCGGTCATAATAGCTTTAATTCTATTTCTCTTCTGCCTTGCAATTAATTAGGGAAAATGATATTTAAGGCCCTTTCACGGGAATTTATTGCAATAAGAGCCTAGATATTGTCTTGTGAAAACATATATATGTTGTTTTTCTAATACCATGCCACGATATAATCATGCAAGGAGACCAAAATCAAATCAAGTCTAAAATCATAAGGTTAATACAATTAGGTGGTGGACTTTCTAAAACTATAATGTTAAAGTTATCGTGGGAACTCTGATGGGCAAGCAGATCAGCACATGTATTCGCTTCTCCATAAACATGGTCGAAAGTGATCTTCAAATCCTTTGTGGTGAGATCTCTGATTTTCTTGATATATTCTAAGAGCCGGTGACTTTTGAGTGGTTTTGTTTGATGAGTGACAAAGCTTCCATGGAATCATAATAGACATTGATTTTAGGAAACTTAGCATTCTAACAAAGATCAAGACCTTTCAAATCCCCATAAGTTTAGTAGCTATGTTAGGGTGGTAGCTATGATTCTTGAAAAATCCCTTAATTTGATCCTACTATCCTTATCGTCCTTGATGATGCCTCCACAAGTAGTAGCCCTATTGATGTTGATAGAGCCATCAATGTCAACTCTAAACCCCCAAGTGTGGGAGGGCACCATTTAGCTTCATATCTAACACCACTTTTGCTCAAATGGTTGATTATGATTTGGAGCCTTAAGTTGTTGAAAATCTATTGAGTGTATGAGAAGGCGATGTCTTTGTCCTATATATTATCTTTTGAGTAAAAATTGTTGCATCTTGTCTTCCATATATTCTAGCAGGTAAGAGAAAATAGTCTTTTCCAAGGCATTCTTTTTGTGTTTAGGCTATCTATTTCATTTTTAGCATTCTAAACTATCCAATCCTACAGACAAAGAGAGAACACATATATGTTGTTGTTAAACAATCTAGATTATAAGCTTGACATCATCAGAGGTGAACCCGCGCATTGGTTGTTAGGGGTCATGCCCCCTACCTCCATGCCCCTTCCATGTATTCTTGGGGGTGTTAAGGCCCGCCAAAAACATCCCTTCTATGTGAAGTTACAAAAGCCAAATATACTAGTATATAGTACACACACCTGTGTAATATATACATATTATGTGTGTGTGTCTTTATTATTATATTCATGTAAAAATAAAGCATATATTTTAGATTAAAATACTTTGACTTCACTAGTGCAAAAGCATTTTTTGCCACAGTTAAAAGCCTTTTTTTTTGTGATACAAGATGGTGTGTAGTAGAGGAGAGTATGGTAGTAAATGAAGACATTTTACCACAAGTCATAACAGAACTGTGGTGAAAAATAAGCACTTATAGCCACAGATCAAAGCTTGACCTGTGGTCATAAATGGTTATTTTAGGCCAAAAAGAAGCACTTACGACCACAAAGTCAAGCTCATACCAATGGCCATGAGTTGGGCAAATAACCATTTATGGTAGTTGTGGGTATAATTGTTGCCATAAATAGCTCTTTTGGCCACAGTTATGGTTAATAACTATTTCCATAAATGCTAGATTTTTAGGGAAAAAAAACCACCTATAACTACATATATCCCTTATTTACAAAACGTACATAAATACATAAATAATAGCGCTAGAGACCAATACAAATATATCTAGTACAAACGTATCAACTAAAAATCTACATTTCCAATACAAATATCCATAAAACATCTACTCTAATCTTCTTAATTCTAGGAAGAAACTAGACCAAATATTGCGTATATGTCTTCAATCTTGCTTAGAATATGACTCTAAACTTTTAAAATGTTGCAAATTCAATAACAATATATGTATGAATAATAATTCAAGTATAGGGCAAGCTTCAAAATATAAATCATTATTAACAAATTATTACCTGTTCAAATAAGTGGATAATACATTGAGTGATGATTTCATACATCAAAAGCATTACATAATAACCACACTCTGCACTTCCTAGTTGTCGAGAACACTATTAAGAAAATAAAAATAATTAAATTCATTAAACTAATATTATAATGTTTATTTTAATTGGAAAATAAATTTGAAATACTTACTTGCATTTACACTCACTTTATTTAGTTTTCTTCTTGTCCACCATTCTTGCTAATTTCCAATATGTCATTAAAGATCTATTTACCAAATAGACATACTTCAAATATTAAATATATACTAATAATAACACAAAATAGAGTTCTTCAAAACTTACAATTCAATCAAAAACTTCATATCATCACTTACTTTCTATTACAGCGAACAAAACTAATATATGGTATTTTCATATGTGCAAATGATAGGAAGCATCCAATGATGACTACAATATATTAATTTATATTAATATCACAACATTAAGACAATTTTCTATAAATTGAGAGATGAATTAAAAATTTAATACCTCTCAATAATTGGTAAAAACCAGTATCATCTTTACAATGTAAGATGTTCTTAAAGGTAGAGACAAGAACCCATAATTATGATCCACATTGAGTTAGGTGCATGTCTATTGGAGGTATCTTTGATAATAACAAAGATATTACCAATGAAATAGAAATATTAAATATTAAATTAGAAATAAAAATGAAAACTTAATTGGCAAAAAAGAAATAGTCAGAAAATGACATAAAAAAAATAAAAAAATTAGGAAAAAATTAATTTTGTGGAGCTAAAAGATAATTAAGATACACGTAAATTTTATAGAGCTAAGATGATAAATAAGCAAAACAAAAGGAAAAAAAAATCCCAAAAGGAACCTGGATGAGGGAGGAAGACGAAGCTAGAGGTGGAGCTAAGCTTGAAGAAATGAAGAAGCTTGGTGACGGTAAGCTAAACTTTGGGGCGATAGCAAGATGGGGATGATGTAAGCTAGGGGCGACAGTAAGCTGGGGGTGCATAAGCTAGGAGATGATGACCTAGTGACAATGAGCTAGGAGGAAGATGACAGCAACACATAGTTAAGGGAGGCAGTAGATGAGGGGAAGGTGAGTGTAACACTTTCCTCGAGTGTTAACGAAAGCACACCACGAAAAACAACTAAGTGTGGTTAAGGAGTTATTTTAGAATGTTTTGTATTATTGATGATGCTTGAGTAGTGTAGGGGAGTTTGACTTAGGAATTAATTAATGAAAGGAAATTAGTACTAATGAAATTTTAGTTTATAGTGAACACATGTGAATGCTACTAAGATATTTTTTTTAATGCTCAAAGAAAGGAGCAAGGTGTTAATGGATTCATATAATTAAATTTGGAATTCATTGACAAAAAGGAGAAAATTTATATTCTAGTTTAAAAGTTTATGTTGATGTTGAGAAAACGTTAAGAAATTACATTTGAGCTTGAAAGTGGGTTATCTATTTTATATCAAGATGCTTGTTTCTTAACTTATAATAATTGAGGCTTCATTAAAGGCCTTTTAGGATATCCCAAAGAGTTATTCCTTTCCTTATTTATCTGCTTCTTATATTATTATTATGTCTTGCATTTAGTATTTGTTATGTTTCTTTGTATAATGAGAATGCTGCTTAGGCGTCATCCTTCTAGTAGAAGTTCTTGTAGTAGTAAAGCATCTAATAGTTTTTCTACTCCACATAATGAATTGCCCTTTCATGGTCGAGGGCAGGGTTATAGGCAAGCCAATTTTAATGGTGGTCAACCCCATAGACATATTTAAGAGATTTTATCTGAGATTGAGCCTTTAAGTCCTAAATCTCTTGAGGGTACTTTATTATTTACACATGGTATAGGACAAGGAACTTATAGTGATATTGAAGAAGAGACTGCTTTAGTAAAGTTGATTGATTTTATCAAGCTAAATTCTCTTGCTTTTTCTGAAATCGAAGAGAAAGAATGTAACATCCTAAATTTCAATCTAAGAAAAGTAGTTGTTAATTAAGGGTAAATTAGTAATTAGTGGATTGATTATGGTTTGGATGTTGAGTTGGTTTTTGGTGTTGGTTAGCTGTTGTAATGGTAGGATAAAAGGGTAGAACGACATTCTAGGCTTAACACGTGAGCATAAGTGAGATTGAACTCACTGTGTCATGCGCTACAGCAAAGCTGTATGCACTGCGGCTCTTTACATAGGAATTGCTTAAAGCTGATGTATAAAGATGAGGAGTTAGGAAAACATATTTGGAGAGGAGAAGAGGCTTGACTTTGATAAGGCATTGATTTATGAGAGCTCGACGGTTTGCTTTGGTTATTGACTTGTTGGGTAAGTATTGCACAGCCTTACACTTCATTTCTACCCCATTTTCATTAGATTTGATCAGTTGAGAAATCAAATTAGGAAGTTTTAAGGTGTTGTAATCTAAAAGAAAGGTTTAAAATAGGCTATCGAATATGAAACTAAGGTTTTATGACTAGTATGGAGTTGAATGGTTAAGCATTAAGGATTTAGGCTCGAATAGTCTAAAAAGTTAGGTTTAAAGGATGAAATTGTATGGATAAATGAGTTAGGAGGTTGTTATAGTCATTTGACTAGCCTATAGGGCCAATAACTATAGATAGTGGACTTTTGAATTTAAAGGGTTCTAATTGAACTATTTTGTGTGTTACAAGATTCGGCTATGTTAAGTATTGAGAATTGATTAAGGGATACTTCTTTGTGTAGATTGATCACTTGTGATGTTACTCGTGGGAATCTACACCCTTGGGAGCTTAATGTGATTGGTAACCCTTAGTAGTAAGGGTTAAAAGTAACTAGAGTAACCCTTTTACTTGCTCGTTTGTGAAATTGTTTACAAGTATGTTATATAACTATGTGCATTATGATTTATGAACTAACAGAGTAGCAAAATTGTGAAAGTATATGTATGCGGGTGTGTGAGTAATGTATGAGATAAATATGAAGGAACATCTGTAGACATGTGCATTGCATCCGTGAGTATACCCTAGACTAAGGTAAGGGGTTGCGGCCTTACTCTGTACAAGTCTAAGAAGTTCTAAAGGTCTTGAGTGTAGAGCTTGACTCTGCCAAGAAGGACTAAGGAGATCCTGATAATCCAGAGCGCAAAGCTAGACTCTGCAACAACAGACTTAGGATAAGGAATGATCCACGAGTATACCCTATACTAGGGTAGGGGGTCATGGTCTTACTCTATATAAGGTTAGAAAGTTCTAAAGATCTAGAGCGTAGAGCGTGACTCCACCATGACGGACCTAAGAGACCATCCATATGCAAAGAGGATTACTTAGTCTGAGCAGTGGTATAGTTGGCTTTACACTTGCTTATGTGTGCAATTTGTGGCAGTAACCATTCTGGAAGATGTTGGGCTTGTTACATATATGGTGGTATAGGTTATTTTATGAAGGATTGTCCCAAGAATTAAGGGGGAGCTTCTGAGCAATGATAGGTAGTGCTAGGTTGAATGTGCAGTACACTATTTCTCGAGAGGAAGCTCAGACTGCATTGAATCTGATCACAGGTACAGTTTCTATCTGCGAGCAAAGAGTTGAGGCTTTATTTGACTCTGGAGCAACTCATTCATTTGTGTCACATGATTGTGTGAAAGAGTTGGAATTGCCTGTGTATGAATTGCCTTATATAATTAAGGTCTCTACGCCATCTATATTACTGGATAAGACCAATGAGGTATGTGAAAGTGTAGAGTTGTGCTTTGAAGGCAGAGCTTTTGTGATAGATCTGATCCTAATTCCCATGTAAGGATTGGATATGATCATTAGGATGGATTGGTTGGTAGAAAATAATACTACTCTGAATTGTGCTAGATAGATGGTACTACTACTAGTTCATGTGATGCCTATTGGGACTTCCACAACAACTGTTAGTCAGCCAACGCTATTATCAGTAGTGCAACCTGAGAGATTGGTTTCTGAAGGCTGTCAGGCCTATGCAGCTTTCTTTGCAGTAGGAGGCAGTGGTAGTAGCAGTGTTGATGAAATCCAAGTTGTAAATGAGTTTCCTAAGGTATTTGCAAATAAGGTATCGGTTTTGCCACCAGAGCAAAAAGTAGAGTTCTCTATTAATTTGGCACCTGGTATTAAACCTATTTCAAAAGCACCTTATCGAATGGCTCGTTTAAAATTAGTAGAACTTAAGAAGAAGTTCAAGGAGTTGTTAGAGAAGGGCTTTTTATGCCGTAGCATGTCGCCATGGGGTTCGCCAATCTTGTTTGTGAAAAAGAAGGATGGCAGCCTGCGGCTATGCATTGACTACAGGTAACTGAACAATGTGACAGTAAAGAACAAGTACCCACTCTTGAGGATAGATGATTTGTTGGATCAGTTAGTAGGAGCTTCAATATTTTCTAAGGTTGACTTGCGATTTGGGTACCATCATTTTGTTAGATAGGGAGGCATAGTGGAAGATTAAAATTCTAAAGTCCTTATCATGATATAGACCGAACGAACTCGTTTAAGTCAAGGTGGATAAAAGAGTTGCCTTTTAATTCATTGAAGTTAATGCACGTTCTCTTCAAGAGTTTGGATCTCAGGAGCTGACAACGTAGATCTGCTCCCTCTATCGGTATCCACACGAACAGCTCTCTAACTCGAACAGCGTGCTAGCGCTCTCAGCGTCCGTTCTTCTTTGAACGTTAATTTTTCTTTCTATATGGTGTTCTGTGGCTCTCAGAGTGTTTTTGCTGTCAGAACTTTTCTAACTCTCTCCACTTTCATAAAGAACATCCCTATCTATATATAATATATAGATAAGGGTTTTCGTCTTCTACTTAAAAGCCCACGAAAATTTAATTAAATTTATCTCATAAATTTAATCCACAATATCATATCTAATTCGAATTTATCTTATAAATTTAAATTATAAAACTGATAAATTTAAATTATAAAACTAACATGATATTATCTCATATCATGTTAGTTATTAAATTTAATCTATCATATAAAATTAAATTTAAAACTAACATAATATAATATAATATATCACATATACATATTATATTATATATATATATGAATATATATATATACATACATATATATTTTGAATATATATATATATATTATATTATCTATATTTAATTTTATATATCATATACATATATCATATATATATATATATGAGATATATATATACATACATACATATATGGATATATATATATTTCAAATATATATATAAAATTATATTTTGAATTTTATTTCATATAAATATATATATATATATATATAATTCATTCACCCTATATTACATTTATTGAATCTAGACATATTCTATATTCAATGAACTTGGACATTATAGCTTGAGTTGGGCTATTCTTGTGTGCGACCCTGTAGGCCCATATGAAATTGGTAGTAGGCTAATTACGCTATTAGCCCATAAGTAACTAGTGGCCTCTAGTAAGACATTGCAACTACCCAATTCACATGGGGATTGATGATCCAATGTAACCTATCATGCAACCATATCACATCCTTTTTATCACGTGATATTTCGGTCAAGTATAAGACATGGAATTGTCATTCTCCTTTACCTGACTGTTACTTTCTCGATCTCCGAGTAGACTGACAGTAGCAATGGAAAAACCCTTTCCATTATAGTATGGTCATACATTTTCTTAGTTTTACTCATCGGGAGGCCCAGTGATATCTCTCACTTAATGTGAGGGACAAATTCCATCTTGACCACTCATATTCCTCTGCATGAATATCACTAAACTCAATCATAGCCATTATGATCACCCAGTCAAAGGTAACTTTTGACTAGGTCAAAGTTCAGTGGTCATCATATAGGAATCCATGATGATCTCAGGTTAAAGGGCTTAGTGATATAGTTACATATGAGATAAGTTTATGACTTGTACCATGCAGCTTTCTCATAGTGGGTCGGTTCAGCACCTTGTACTCTTTCAAGTGCCTTTGACTTTAATTTGTATCTCTATAATTAATCAAAGTTATACTAGTCTTGTTTCATCTATGATCTCTTAAAGATGACCGATTAGGGACATTTAGGACAATCACTATAGTTTGTCCAGGGATACAGTTATCATATTGAACATGTAATTGTTATGATAGCAAAAAAGAAATTCATTAAATAACAATGTGCATAGTACAATGATTGGCCCTAGGGTACAATTTCCAACACATTTAAGGGTTAATGCAGAGGATGTGCCTAAGATAGTGTTTCATACTCGATGTAGTCACTTTGAATTCTTAGTGATGCCATTTGAGTTGGATGTGCCTGCAGTATTCATGGACTACATGAAACATATATTCCATCCCTTCTTAGATTAGTTTGTTGTCGTGTTCCTATACAACATACTGATATATTCTAAGCATGAGCAAGAGCACACGAGGCATCTAAGGGAGGAAGAATGTAATGACCCTAATTTTTTTTTAAAAAAATCCCAATTGATATTTTATTTAAATTAGTTTTGTAGCAAGTAGAGAATGATAGTTTAAGTGAAACTTATACTAACAACTTTCTTGAAGGTCCAGAGTTTGAATTTTACTAAAAAAAATAAATGAATAAAATTTAGTGTTATTTTTTTAAAAATTATAGGAAATTTTTGTGCTCCTTGTTATAATTTTTCTTATGCCATTTTTTGTAATTTTCCTTGGGCCTTTCTTGCAATTTTCCCCATTTTTCTTTTGTTCATATTTTTATCTCTCTCTTGCGTGGAAACAGAGCATCGGCTATTCTATTTTTTTCTCTCTTTTTTCTCTCCATCGCCAATGTAGTCTTCACTGTCAATCCATTCTTCTAGTCCCCCTCATCGGTTTCAGCTAGTCACCGTTGGTCTGTGCTCCTTCTCGCCGTCACATCTCCGCCTTAGAGTCATCAGATTTTTCCTTCTTCTCTTATTTAAACTACAGAACCTATGAAAGTGACGGAGAGCGTCTGAAATTTTCCCTTCTCTTCACCGTCGATCTGCTTCTCTGTAGCTCACCGTCGAATTCCCTCTTTGCCAACGTGTTCGTCCGCTACTCTTATCTCCATTTACGTCGCCAGCTGCTGTGAGGGTGGAGTCACCGAATACTCCTCCCCTGTCGTTCTCCTATGTTCTTTTCCTGATTTGTGTTGGCGTCTGTATGTGTGTCATCTTCAACTTATGTTCCTCCTCCGCTCTGGCCATCGTGCATGCATGTGGTAAGCTTCCTTTTCTCTTCTCCTTTGATCGAAGATTCTGCCTTTGTTTTTATTTTATGGCTGCCATGAATTCTTCAGAAATTGAGGAGTTGAATTGATTTGGTTGCTGTCGTATATAATTTTATTGGGATGCCAAACTGAATATTGACGATAAAGTTAATATGGGAAGATGATTATATTGTTGGAGGCTTGTTGAGGATTGAACTTTGGTGAATGCTCTCTAGGTGTTTGTCCAAATGTTTGAGAGAAGAATTTAGTAAATAAATGTTATTAAATTTCCATGTTTATCTTGGAGGAGCATATGTAAGTATAATATCTATTGGAAATCTCAAAATTTTTCGTTGTTGATTTTAGTTTCTTCTCAAATATGATTCAAAGGCTTGATTGGGATTTATTTTATAATGTTTTGTATTATTGATGATACTTGAATAGTGTAGGGGAGTTTGACTTAAGAATTAATTGATGAAAGGAAATTGGTACTGATGAAATTACAGTTTGTAGTGAACACACGCGAATGCTATCAAGATGTTTTTTTTAATGCTCAAAGAAAGGAGTAAGGTGTTAATGGATTCATATAATTAAATTCAAAATTCATTGACAAGAAGGTGAAAATTTATATTCTAATTTAAAAGTTTATATTGATGTTGAGAAAACGTTAAAAAATTACATTTGAGCTTGAAAGTGGATTATTTATTTTATATCAAGGTGCTTGTTTTTTAACTTATTTTGACATGTAGATGGAGTGTTTGTTGAAATGTTTAAGGAAGGAATTGGAATTGGACCGAAAAAGTATTAGAGTCTCATTGGTGCTTATTGTGAATTGAACCTTAATATACTAAAAGGGTTTGAAAAATGCATGATAGAAAATTTGATAAAAATGCAAATTGTTCAACTTTCATATCATTAGTTTTAAAATTGAGTATTTCCTAGACTTACTGTTCTCTTTTAACAAATTGAATATTAAACTAACAACAATATCAAACTAAAAATCACTTAAACTAATTCCATCAACCACATTTAACAATTTCACAAGGGAAATTTCGGAAAATTCAATAACATTGTATATATCAACAATTATACAAGGGCAAAACTAAACAAAATTTCCATTCAGCAATTAAGCGTGTCAAAAAATTCAAGCATAGAGCATAGAGCATTTCCATTCATACATCGAACAATTTCATATTAGAAATTAAAAAAATTATTCAGCCAAACCCATTCAATCCAAACTCAGGAACAGAAGCCATGCACAAACCAAAACCCATTTAATGACAATATATATATATATATATTAGGTTTTTTCCAAAAAAGAAAACTGGTTTGAAGTTTTCTTCGAAGAGGAGAGAAGGAGAAAACCCAAGTGAGCAATGGAGGAGCAGCCATGGACAAATGAACAACCCCAAGAAACCAAAAGGGGAATGAAAAAGGAACGGAGGAAGAAGATAAAGAGACACAATGAGACAGAGAGGAAACCCATGCTAAGACAAAGAGAAAACCCATGCGAAGACAACGGCAGCAAGAAAACCTTCAAAACTCGACGGTGCTACTACGGCACAGTGTTGCAACAATAGAAAAGGGTGGGATTTGGTCGGAAAACTCTTTGTCCATGGTGAGCATGTGGTCTGAAGTGAAGAGAGAGTGAAGAGACAAAGTGCAGAGTTAACATCTCAAACGGGCATTTGGAGGGGCGTTTTAAAATTTTAAAAGTAATTACTCAATGGTTATTTATAAACAACGATTGAGTAATATCTATTCAACAGTTGTCAATACGCAACCGTTGAATATTTGAAGGGACTATTAAACGGTCCTGTAGAACAACCGTTTAATAGTCTTTGAAATTTTTAAAATAAAAAATTGACAAAACTACTCGATGGTTACTTCTAATAAACATTGAGTAAATTCTTCATTTATCTAACAGTTGTTGATATAACCGCTTAATAATTAATTTACGAATTCCCATAATGGTTTTACAAATAACCATTTAATAAATGGTCTTTTATATTCCCTACTTTGTAGTAGTGAGTTAATATGTATATTAGAAATAGTTATATGTAATAACCCTAATAAAGAAAATAAATATACATTGATTTGTTTTAAATATATTCTATTAATTATTAATGTTTGGAACAGTTATAAGAGTGTTGATGTAGTGGAAACCATGCAATAACCTAACCATTAGGTTCCAAGTTCGAATTTGATTATAGCCCAAGGAGAGGTATTTTATTTTTATACTTCATGAAATTACCAAATTGTCCTTATCTCAACTAGATTTTTTTCCTCTTCTTTATTGTCTTCTTCGAGCATTCTGAGAAGCAGAGAGAGTTATAGAGCAATGTACCACAACCCTTGCCTTCTCACCTCTCGATCTCTGTCTTCTTCGTCCTCAAATCGCTGGTTGCTCCACCCTTCGTGTCAGTCGCCGTCACCGGAGTAGAGATGCACCATGCCATTTCCTTCAACCTCACAACCTCTCTTCCTTCTTTGTTTTAAACCATAAAAAATCTCTCCCTTCTCTGTCCAAGTGATTGTGTGAGCGTTCAGGTTTCTCTTCCCTTTCATTCGCGTTATATTTATCTCCGTTGAAGGCCGTGGAAGAGCCGTTAAAGCTCTTTTCCTGTCCAGCATTCAAGACTTTTCTTTCCTTCTCTCTGTTCGTCCGCCACCGTTCCGTTTTCGAACCCTCCAATTGTTGTTTCTGCTGTGCATGTGAGTGTAAGATGAAATATTGTTAAAGTTGCAAAACTCTTTCTTGTGTTTTGCTCCTGCCGTGACTGTGTAAGAAGGAGAGGATTTAAATTAAGCTGAAAAAAATTGTATTGAAGCATGATGATGATACATAAGGGTCAAAATTTTATAGTCAAATTCATTTTATTTAAATTGATTGAAATTGAAAATTTGGTTAGGATTTGGTTGGAAGATAAGAACTTAAATATGAGACTTGAGGAATGATGCCTATAAGATGTTTGTTAGAATGCTTGTTAGAGAGAGTTGCTTGATTGTGTATTTACTAAAATGTCATTAAATTCCTTGGGAGACATAATTGGTTGGGATGCTATTATATTGTGAATTTAATTTGGAAGTTGCAAAGGAGATTTGATTATGAAATTAATAATATGTGATGTTTTTGAATTCTTGGAGGCAGATAGTTTGTTGATGAAATATTTGAATGCTAGAGTTTTTATGAGTGGTTTGGAAATGATATATGTATTTGGTCTTTTTATTTTAAAAAAAGTGTAAGACCTTGGTTCTAAAGTTTATTATAGTTTAATTTTGGTGAAGATGGAGCTGAAAAGGAATTATTGTATTAGTTAAAGGTTCGATAAAAATTTTTAATGATTTATAGGGTGTTTGGAAAATGAGAAATTTGATTAAAGTTTAGAGGTAAAATTTGAAAATTGAGAATTTCAAGTAAGTGGATAGTATCCCAACTAATTTTTCAATAAAATTAGTTTTTACTAAATTATTTTATTTTAATAATGACTATTTTCTCGCATGTTTGAAATTGTGTTTGAAAAGGGACTTTATATAGGACACTGGTTGTTAATGACAGTCTCATTAGCTCTTAGTGTGCCATGGTTAATGACTAGCTAGTTTGATTTTTTATGAGCGATGTTCTCATGTCCGTTATTCATGGGTCATGTACTGATATCTATTTCATGGCTTCAGCCGTGTTTAGTTAGTTATCCTCATAGATTGTGTGTCCACGTCTATTTCATAGCTTCAACCATGTCTAGTTAGTTATTTCGTGGATTGTGTATCCATATCTGTTATCTGTTCTGTAAAGTTCTCATAAAAAAATTAATATTATCAAGGGTATCAAAATTTCAATTTAAATCTAGATACGTTTAGAAATGGAAAATTTTCTCCATTTGAAGCTTAAGGGATGTGTGATAGCTAATATGACTTACACCCTATGTCGATCACCCTCTATTTTTAAGGTGTGACATTATATTTTTTATAAAATCAATTAAGACTTACTCATGTTCTGTGATAACATTAGTACACTCTAAATGATGATATAGAAGTTCTGTGGTAACATTAGTACACTCTAAATGATGATATAGAGCTACAATTATATGTCGTGTGTGTGTTTTAATGTGTGATTCATTGATAATCTTGGATAGATAGTCAATATTTGGAACAAAATAACTTGCCTTTGAAAAGAAATTACATGAAAAAAAAAATTGAAACATAAAAGGCAAATATAGATATTTTAAATCACCAAAATTTAATATTATTAAAAGCTTGTCGCTGATAAATTATAAAATATTTTTAAATATGTCCAATTACTTGTTGCATCGAGAATTTTTTTCAAAAATTGATTCACTATTTGAAGTTTTTTTTAAGCAAATTGTGCCCCCCACTGTTACATGAATGTCGGTGATCAATACACACACACAACCCATTATATGAACGAGGACTCAATTCTTTCAAGGTTGTATATAGCTTCAGGAATGTTTCCTCCAAACAATCCTCTCTTTGTTTTCACCTCACTTTTACGGTTCTTTATATCATATATGTCATTTTATTCATATTCACTTTGGGATTAAAAAATCTAATCTAGATCTAATTGACATTTTAATCATGATTTGATCACAAGAAAGCATCCTAATCCATGCCTTTAAAAGTAATCTAGAAAAATTATCAAGATTCACTAATGAATTATCAAATTTTAGAAATAGATTCTAAAACAATCATATAAATTAAACTCTTACCTTAAGTTGCTGTTGGAAAGATAAAGTACTTGAAGATTGGTCAAATTTCCAATGTCACTTGGAATGATTCCTTAGTTGAACGTGGTATCACCTAATGATAGACTTTTCAAGTCTTTGCATTGATGTCAAATGGAAGGTATTTTGCCAAACAAATCATTTCTTTTTACATTAAATAATTCAAAGTTTTGAAAGCCCAAGACACACATTTGTTGGAAGACTCCTTGATAATTGATTCATTCCAAAGTCAATGTGTTGTGGCACTAAACTGTTAAACAATGAAGATGGAATAGAACCAACAAGTTGATGACTTAATTTGCTTGAAGATACAATATCTTTAGTTGTGAAAGATCACCAATTTCATTTGGAATGTCTCCTTGAAATATTAGTAGGGATAAAAAATAGCATGTCGGTAATAATTATATATTTTTATAAAAGTAATAAAACACAAAGAAATAACATAAATATTGTTTGGGCTAAATATGAAATGTCGCTTAAATAGGTCACAAAGCTAGTTGAGTTGAGTAATTGAAGCGTCAGGTCTAATATAAACAAAAAAGGCCGGCCCCAAAGCTCAATAAAGGCCACAATAAGTAAACATGCTGAAATCCCGTCAGTTATAAATATTAAACCATTGGCACAAAGACACAATCCTAAGTAATGCCGAAATCTATGCCCAGGTAGTTCGATGAAACGGGTTAGTTATCAAAATGGAGAGACCGTGCTATAAGTTTCGCGAGATTTCTGATTCTTCGACAGAACGTGCTAAGTTTCATGGAAAAGGCTTCCACTATTATGACACTATAAATAGAAAGAGAAAATACAAAAGAAACTAGTCAATACTCTATCAAGACTCATAAATTTTACATTCGTTAGCCCTTTTTAGTTTTTAAGTTTTTAGTTTGTAATCTTTTTACACTTTAATAAAAATCATACACTTGTTCTATCAAAGCCTTGTATCTTTTTACATCCGAGCGAACTGTGGTAAGAGAACTCGAGACCTTTTTCATTATCTATTGAGACTTAGCGTCTTTGGCACACTTGGTAGTTATTGTTCAACCATGAACAATTTTTTGGCACACCCAGTGGGACCTGTGTAACAAAGATAGCAAGGACACGAAAAGACAAAAGGATTGATGAAACAGTGCTAGTTCTCACGAACCAGAAGGGATCTCTACACACACAGGATTAGAACACTTATCACCCGATGCTGAAGCAGCTGAACATTATGAGCACGTAGTGCTGGTGACAACAGGTAGCAGCAACACAAGCCCTGGCTCAAAGTCAAGAAGTGGACATCCTAACCTATTGATCATATCTAACAAACTTGTGGCAGAAGTGCTGCAGGGAATTCAAGACCGGATGGATAAGCAGCTGGAAGAGAACTAAAGGTTCTTTGCATTATCCCTAGAAACATCAAAACGCAGGGAGAAAGAACGATAGCAGATCATGATGCAGGCTCTGCATGAAGGCATAAAGAACATAGCTGCATCATTGAGAGGCACTTATTTAAAAGCAGGCTCAAGTGTAGGGCCGCTTGGAGGGCAACAAGCAGGAATCAATATAGGTGCTGGCCATTAAGGCTGCACACTTGTAAAAGACATCCCTAACCCTTAAATATTTCCCATACTCATTATTTAGTTAATCCTTCGTATTGTCCACAGGAACTTGGCACGAATGGCCCGGGGGGCACGGTGGTGATCCCAGAACGTCAGACCGAGCCTCAGAACCAACTGGTGAATATGGAGGCCCTGAGGGATGCCATCTAAGATATATATGGACCAGGGTTGAGGCCAATTGGTCACCCCACCTTTTCAAAACCTTATCCAGAGTATATAGACAGGGACAACCCATACCCTTAAGGATATAGGATCCTTGACTTCACGTTGTTCTCAGGAGATGAAATGCAGTCAACACTGGAGCATATTGGGAGGTTCACAATTCAATATGGTAAGATTGCTAATTATGAGAACTTCACTAACTTGAAGCTGAAATTGTTCCTGAATACTCTCACAGGCCCAGCGTTTACATGGTATACGTCACTATCCCGTAACTCAATCATCAGCTAGATGGAACTGGAGCAGAAGTTCCACATCTAGTTCTATAAACTAGAGCCAGAGGTCAGCATAGCAGAACTCTGCAAGGTCACACAATGGGCTGGAGAGACGGCAGACCAATACTTGGTGAGGTTTAAATGTTTAAGGAGCAGGTGCCATATGCCGCTTCCAGAAATTGAATTCATCAAGCTAGCATAGGCAGGACTGGATATAGAACTCCGAAAGAAATTCCAGGAGATGGAATTTTGAGATTTCTATGAGCTCGTGGCCAAGGTATAGGGTTATGAGGAACTACTCAAGGAAGAGGACCATCGTCGATGGACTACAGCAGGGACCTATTTTGGAGACCTTGACATGGCAGTGCAAAACTAAAGAATATTGGTAACTACACATGCCCAGCTCTAGTAAGGAAGACTGGAAAACTTCACAAAAGGCCGAACACAGTTAAGTACGCCTTTGATACTATTAAAACAGAAGAAATTTTTGATTTCCTCCTCAAAGAAAACTTCATCTCCCTGCCCACGGATCATAAAATCCCTTCGAAGGAAGAACAGAGAGGGAAGGAATACTATAAGTACCATCACTCGTAGAGTCATAGCAGAGCCATGTGAGGGATTCAAGAATGTCGTCCAAGATCGGATCAACAAGGGAGTTTTGAAAATTCTCAAGGAAGAGTCCATAGTTGTAGATGAGGACCTGTTCCCACCATTTGCTGTGGTCAACATGGTGGAGATAAACTCTGGCAAACAACAGCCCAAGAAAAGTGATGGTAGGCACAAGGATGAGAGACCCTGGAATGTCTGGAACAGGGATAAAGTGACTCAAGGAAACTCTAAGATAGTATGGAATCGCCTAGGGAAACCTACAAGCCGGTCCAATAAGAACAAATCTTCTAAATAAGACGTAGGCCTGGAGGGGCAAAACATGAAAAGCCCAGATGGCTAGAAGGTAGTTTGGGACCGCTTGGGGAAAACCCAGAATGAAGACAGTCAGTAAAAAATAAAGAAAAATGGAAAACGACCCTCAGGATGGGATATTGGCTCGGGGGGATTGATAATGACAGAGCCAGATAGATCTAAGGTGGTCTGGGATCGCCTGGGGGAACCGTCTAACAGATTTGACTTCTTCATAAAATATTCAGCGCCTCCTAGAACAGGTGAACCATTCATAGGGACACCAACGAGTTGGGATGTAGGCCCCAACGGCCTACCTTTACCGCTATTAATGACATTAGAAAGTAACACAGAGCTTCCTTCAAAACCAAAGCCGCTAAGGGCTCAGGCAGGTTCATTACACAGCCTGGCAACGTGCCACTTTTGAAATGAAAAGTCATGAGGCACAAGAAGTTCCCAGTTGCCATAACAAGAACCTAGAATCAACGTCTTTAATGAAAACGGGCTACATAGAGGTACCTCAAACAGTAAAAAACTGAGGTACAGGATAGCCCCGACATTCAACAGGAGGCTAGCAAGTTTAGAAGGAAGTCCATCGAGGATCAGGATGAAGGAAGCGAGGCCAAAAATTAAAAAAATGGGACCATTCATGTTGGAGAGATACTGCTCAACCTCTGCTGTGTGGTCTCATTAACACTACCTTATTAATTCTGGTCCACCACTGGTGGTACCTAGGGCTAGCAGAAATAGAATTCCTTGGGGCCAACACAGATGGGCCCATAACAGTATTGCCCAATGGAGCCAAGAGAAGAAGAAGGGTATGAACTTATAAGCACGCAGGTGCAAAAAGAAGAGATTGCAAAGCCTGTCTACTAAATCACTTTGCAAGCAATAGAAGGAAAACCAAAGCGAGTCATCTTGGAGAAACCCAGTGTGAAGATGACTCAGCAGCTAAAGCCTTTATACATTAAGGCACATTTCGATGAGAATCCAATGACTAGGGTCCTCATGGACAATGGCTTGACGGTGAATATTTTGCCAACCCGCATGATGATTAAGATGGGATGAGAGGAGTAAGATCTGATGCTGACTGAGGTATCATTTATAGGGTTCACTAGGACCGCATCTAAGGTCCTCAGCATACTACCATTACAGGTTGATATCAGGACTAAGTCGTCACTGACGGCCTTTTTCATGATCAGCACCATAGCACAATACCAAGCCCTCTTAGGTTGGGATTGGATCCATACGAATGAGTGCGTACCTTCTTCACTACACTAGATGCTCCTTATGTGGAAAGGAGAGGAGGTAGAAGTGGTCTAGGCTGAAGACAACCCATTCACAGTAGCTACTAACTTCGTGGATGTAAGGTATTATGACGCTGATGTAGGCCCATTTACGTTTCGAAAGGCTCAAGGAATCCTTTCATGCAGAACAACAACGGACGCTATAGTGCCTCTAACCTCACGGAGGCACGAGCCCATTATAGAATTGGTAGATGACTGAAACAAATAGAGGAAAGGCCATAGCAGCCATGGCCATTTAAAAGCTATGGTTGCACAATATACAAGAGAAACTAAAAGACTACGGACCTGAGATTTGTGGGACCGAAGTCATATATGAAATGAAACTCAAAAGTTAGCACAACTGCACGAGCTAGACCCTGTACCTCTGAAATTTGAAGACATAACCCTAAAGGTCCAAGATCCACTAGAAGAAGTAAACCTCTGATCCCTAAAAGAGTCGAGGATCACTTTCGTTAGCTCACTACTAGATAAAGAACAAAAGAATGCTGTTAAGCTAACACTGCTGGAATTCAAGGACTGCTTTGCATGGGACTATGATGAAATACTAGGGCTGGCTAGATAGTTGGTCGAACATAGGCTTCCTATAAAGCCAAACTATAGACTACACTAATAGCCTGCCAGGAGAATGTCAGTCAAAGTGGAGCTACAAGTAAAGAAGGAGATCAAATGCCTCCTACGGGCCAGATTTATATGGCCCTGCAGGTATGCTCAGTGGCTCTCAAACATAGTCCCAGTAATCAAGAAGAACAGGAAGCTGCAAGTTTGCATAGATTTTTAAAACATAAACACGGTCATACCTAAGATGTGTATGCAATGCCTATTGCAGACAGGTTAATAGATGCTAGGGCCGAAAATGCTTTATTGTCATTTATGGATTGCTTCTCTGGATACAATCAAATATTTATTGTAAAAGAAGACATTGAGCATGAATGCCATAATAGATGCGGGCTATGAATGCCATCTTCCATGATATGATAGGGAAGCATCTAGAAATATACATATATGACATAATGATAAAATCTAAGAAGGAAGATGATTATATTGAGCATTTGAGAATGAGTTTCCTCTAAATGAGGGAGGTCGACCTTAAGTTAAACCCACTTAAGTGTGCTTTCGGTGTAACTGCAGGTAACTTCCTTGGATTCCTAGTCTATAGAAGGGGGATTAAAGTAGACCAGAATAAAGCATGGGCTATCTTAGAGGCAAAGGCACTAAGCAACAAGAAAGAACTTCAAAGGTTCCTAGGGCAGGTCAATTATCTCAGGCGTTTCATCCCAAACCTTGCAGGGAAGATGAAAGAGTTTTTTAAACTCTTGAAACTTAAAAATGTCAAGGAATTCACCTGGACTGGACATCATTAGGTAGCCTTTGACAAGATTAAAGAACACTTGATAAAACCTCCGATCTTAACAGCCCTGAGGGAGAACACCCCATTTTTATTGTATTTAGCTTCTAATACTACATCCATAGG
Source organism: Prosopis cineraria (assembly GCF_029017545.1). NCBI lineage: Eukaryota > Viridiplantae > Streptophyta > Magnoliopsida > Fabales > Fabaceae > Prosopis > Prosopis cineraria. The sequence goes on along the minus strand of NW_026555342.1, from coordinate 28,711,229 downwards.
TTGTTTGTTAGCCCAAAATATTAATGGGGGACATGAACAAGAGGTCTATTATTTAACTAGGTGTTTAACTCCTACAGAGGCTAGATACTCAGTTATGGAAATAGCGTGCTTGGCGCTATATTATGCTTGTACTAAGTTAAGGCATTATATAATAAACGCAGTTATGTATATGGTTTCCCATTCTGATTTAATTAAATACATGCTTAATCGGCCAATCATGACTGGCCATATAGGGAAATAGAGCTTGGCCTTGGCAGAATTTTCTTTAATATTTTTGTCTCAAAAATTAGTAAAGGGTCAAGCGTTAGCAGACTTCCTGGCTAATCACCCCTCAGCTGGGCTCCCTAAAGATGAGCAAGAACTACCTGTGTTCTCAATAGATATGGGGCCTTGGGTGCTTAAGTTCAATAGATCTAGTATTGAACAGGCATCTGGGGTCAGTATAGTGATAACCTCTCCTATGGGGATAAAAACACTACTATCTCTTCAATTAAATTTCAAGTGTACTAACAACTAGGCGGAATACAAAGCACTGCTCACAGGACTCAAGATTCTTCAAGAAATAAAAGCCCATGATGTGGTCATAGAAGGGGATTCTCAGTTAGTCATCAAATAATTAACTGGCGAGTATAAGTGTACGAACCCAGATCTAGTTATGTATTATGTTAGGGCTTCCTAAATTCCAGAAGAGTTCGAAACGGTAACATTGGCTCACGTTCCTTGAGCTCAAAACTAGGAAGCCAATGAACTGGCTCAAATAGTATCAGGGCTAAGGCTGTCACCCGAACTCACCAGAAAGGTAATTATGGTGGAACGGAAAGAACATCCCTTGGTCGTTCAGTGTGGTTTGACAATACAATGCAGTGTGGTCTCGTAAGGGTTAGCCAGGGATTAGCGAGATGATTTTAAAAGTTATCTACAAGATTCCAGTCAACGATACCCTTACAGAACAAGGATACGTGCTCAACACTTCATTTTAATTAGAGATGAGTTATACAGAAAGGGCTCCGATGGGTTATTACTTAGGTGTTTGGCCTTCACTGATTATATGGAGGTTTTAAGACAGGTACATGGGCTAAAGATGCAATGGTTAGTGCGTAAGCATAGATACTATTGGCCATCGATGATAAAAGACTGCATCGAATATGTTAGGAGGTGCAAGAAATGTTAGACTCATGGGCCAACACAACAAGTGCCAGCATCAGACATGCATCCAATCATCAAACTATGGCCTTTTTGAGGATAGGCTATGGATGTAATAGGAAAAATCTATCCGGCCTTATCCAAGGGCCACTTATTCATCTTAGTAGCCACAGATTATTTCACTAAGTGGGTTGAGGTCATCCTTATGAACAAAGTAGAACAGGGCAATGTTATTAACTTCGTATGTGAACAAATCGTGTTTCGGTTTGGGATTCCTCAAACGATTACAACAGACTAGGGGGACAATGTTCACTAGAAGTGAATTCAAGACCTTCACTAAGGAAAGTGGGATTAAGTTATTGGTATCCTCGCTATATTACCCTCAGGCAAATGGACAGGCCAAAGCTTCCAACAAGATCATCCTCAAAATTCTAAAGAAGACAATTGAAGAGAATCATCGAGAATGGCACGTACGATTGCCTTAGACATTATGGGCATACCGGACATCTAAGAGAAAAGCTATGGGCACGAGCTCGTATGTGTTAATATATAGGTACGAGGCCGTTTTGCCTATGGAAATAGCAATCCCTTCACTATACGTTGCGAGCAGTCTAGGAAGATCGTCTAATGACTATAATGAAGCTATGATGAATGAGTTAATTCAGTTAGATGAAATTTTCTTACAAGTACTCGATCATATGATCACCCAGAAGAAGGAAGTTTCAAGAATATATAATAAGCGGATAAGAAGGAAACACTTTCGAGGGGGTGAGATTGTTTGGAAACTTGTGTTATCACGTGGTTCTAAAGATCGAACACTTGGTAAGTTTTTGCCTAATTGGGAAGGATCATTCAAGGTGGACGAAGTACTTAAAGGGAACACATACATGTTAGCTAGCGTCGACGGGATTCCACACAGACGGGCCACAAACAGAAAGTATTTGAAGAAATATTGGTCGTCATTATAATAAGAAAGTGACTAAGGACCTGAGGCCTAGAATGGCCTCCAGGCATACAAAACTCGCATAATGAGAAAAATCATTTGTTCTTTATTATTATGTTTGAAATCATGTTATAAAGGATATGGAATATAGGAATGAAGAATAAAGAATAAACAATGAAAAAAACAAAAAAATGTGCATATATATACACAGATACACTATTTACAAAGACTGCACATGGTCTCCCACATCGCCAAAGCTGAGTCTAGATCTGCAGAAAGGGTCTGATGGTGAGCAAGGGCCGTCTCAAACTCAAGCATAAATTAAAGCTTAGCATCCGAAATGGCCCATGCCTTGTCCAGAACCTTGGTGGTAATTTTCAGCTCAGGTTCAGCTGGACCGTCTTTAGCTTCAGCTCTTGCCAACTCTTCTTCAGCTGCTGTGAGCTGGTGTCTCAAGTCAGCTACTTTAGCCTGTAGCGCTCAGAGGTGATCCACGCGAGGGGCAATCTCCTGGACCCGATCAGTAGTAGTAGTCGTCCGGGTCTTGATGGCCAAATACTCGTCCTTCACTCACCAATTGTTCTTCAAATACTTTGATAGGAGGGGAAGTTCTTTATAGCACTGGCTGATAATGCCATAACATGTCGGGACTTAAGCTCTCAGGAGCGCCAACTCAGACATGGAGACCGCCTTCTCCATAGCTTCAAGAGCCCAAATCATCTCCTCAAAATTTTGTTTAGGGATGATGAGTGGATCACGGCTGAATTGGAACTGTACAACCCTCCAAGCATCCAACACAACGTCCATTTCAGGGACGCGAATGCGGGATAGGAGGGCGTTAGTGGGCACCGCCTCCAGTGCAGCCAGCTAAAGAAAACAAAATAAGGTCAGCAATAAAACCAAGAAGAAACTGGAAGGACTAGAAAGGAAAAATAAAAAAGACTATATCTAAATTGGGTCCATGAGTGCTTTGTCTTTGCTCGTGGAAGGGGAAGGAGTACGTGCAAACCGCACCGCAAAGTATAGAGCCTTCTCCATATAGCCTGTAAGAGTGGAAGAGTTAGTTTGACCCCGCACTGAGCCACCTTAGGTAAGGACCAGAGCAACTAAAGCATTACTCATAAGCGTCATTTGAAATCCCTCTAGGGATCTCTCAGAGCTCTGACCTCTTGAATACTTGACAAGTAGAAGGAAAGGATCAAACAGATTAGAGAGACTATTTTAAGGCCCTTGGTAGTAGCAAGACCTTAGACCTCAAACTTTAACTTATCACTGGGGCTTATAGCAAAAGCCTCTCCCTAATAAAGGACAGCCCTAATGTCTTCTGGATCGCCTGGGGCTATAATAGATAGGGTAGCCCCCAGACCTTCATCACATTCTGTCACCTCCCGGGTCACCTCCTGAGTGACTTTAATTAGGTCCATGAGTGTTGGCTCAGGAGTGGAAGTAGCATGGAAAGTGACCATTTGGAGATCTGGGAGCTGGGTCTCTTTCTCCCCTTATTGAACAGGACTCACTTTGCCATCGTCAGAATCTGCTAATAGGATCATCGTCCGTTGGCGCTTATGCGAGCGCTTTCCTTTCTGAGGCATGGGGCTGGTCAGGAGAGGGATAGAAGAAGGTTGATCGAGCAGAGGAGGCATCGTCTTCTTCCTCCTCTTAGCTTCAGGTGATGGAGATGGTACCTGCTTTCTCTTGTTAGGAACACCTCCTTTGTCGGGATGACTGGAGGAGCCTTTCTTAGCCCCAAGCTTTCTAGAGATTGAGGGAGCAGAAACTTGGGAGGAAGCATAGTCTTGTTCCATCCCCTGGACCATGGTCCTCAATAAGGGGGCCGTCTGGGTCTCAGAAGTGGCAGGGGTGTCAATGTTTCCCCTCAAGAATGTCATAAATATGTGGGATTGTGTCCAATCATGGCCTACAAAAACTAAAACAGGATTAGTCTAGGGTACAAAATAAGAAGGATAAGAATAAGACAAATGTAAGAGATAATACTTATTGGTGTGGCTCTTTGTTATGTAACTAAAATGCTGGGGCCACTATTTGTTGAAGCAGAGATAGGCGTCTCTATCTACAAGTTCTACCTTGCACTACCTCTGAGTGGTGAGTGGAACAGCTATTTGGTCGATAGCCTCCCTGTCCAGTAGCTGCACGCTAATTTGGGGGGATAGGCCCCTAGGGATACATTAGCTCAATCCAAATTGGCCCGCTACCAATTAAGGATGTTAAGACTCTAAGTATACCCTCAAAGACTTGGAGGAGGAGCCAGTGTATGATTGCCACATCTTTTAGGGAGTGGTGGTCAAAAGGAAGATTTCATCCCTCAAGGGATTGGCGGGCTTGTTTTTCTTCTCCACCATATACTTATACTAGGTGGGAAGGTGGTAGTCTGGCATGTTAAAAGCTTTTAAGGTCCTCCCTAAGGACCAGCTTTGCTGACTGAAGAACTCGAAGAAATTCTTCGACTTGGTCAGCGGATGACCACCCAGGAGATAGGTGAAAGGGGTGGTTGGTGTAGGAATCATCTGGGAATGGCTCCCGCCAAAGATTTGGGAAGTAGGCTATCGTCCATAACTTTAGAAACCAGATGAGCCCATGGAAGTTGTTGAAGGGCTTCTTAGTCAACGACTCTCTCATGCCATCGTAGAGACGGCATAGAAACACAGTCCCCAGGGCTATTTGGTTGCTGCAGAGCAGAGACTGGGCGATCCTTAAGTGTAAATGCATGGGCTTCCCTCCCCCTGGGGCCGAGATCTATTGATTTAGTAGGATCCATATGAAGACCAGATGCTCCGTGGTAGTGACGGGCTCAGAGGCTGGCTTCTCAAAGAACAGCTCCATAATCTTCATGTAGGAGCTTGCGCTCTTAATCTTGCTCTCCAAATCAGCGGGGAGGGCAATGTAGGAGTTGAGCTTCTTAGGGATCATGTAGAAGTTCTCCTCTTCAGTGATAAGCAGTAAAGCATAAAGGACATTGGGCTAAGCTCGAAGATGAAGGCATTGCTGCCTGGAGCCCAGAAGCTGAGGAGGGCAGTTAGAAGCTCTATGGCGATGTCGACATTGGCCAGAGATAACTGGATAAGGTTATATAGACCCATCTCCTTCCACTGAGGCACATGTTCTAACTTTAAATGCCTTACCCAATTGACCTAAGCACTAGGAGACCGGGGCTAGTTCTTGAGTTTTCTACAGGATGACTCGAGGAGGGGCGAGGTAGTCCGGGTTAAGAGCAAGTTACGAATAGAGGTCAGTGGCCATGGGTTTGGTTGAGTGGGAGTAGTGACTTTGGACAGGTCAGGAGAGATTGTCAGGTACCCGGCGTTGCTCTTGTTGGAGATTTGGAAACTCCAAGGTGAAGTGCTGGAAAAAATGAAGCACAGTTAGAATATTTTTTAATAAAATAGAAGGGCTAAACGCGATAAGTGAGAAACTTACCAAAAAGCCACTGATTCATGGAATGATGAATCCTCCTGAAAAGAAATGAACAACTATTAGAATGGGAAACCAATCTAAAGGAAAAAAGGGTTTTTTAGACTATTAGAAACATACCGTCACGAGCCCACCAAGTGGGTTAACTGGTCGGATAGTCGCTAGAGAATCTAGTAGACTACTAGTGGAAGTAGAAGAATGAGTGGTGGCAGAAGAAACAACAAGAATGGAGGAAGCCATTTAAAAGTTAGGATAAGAGAAATGCAGCAGATTGAAAACTTGAAGTTTAAGAAACGACAAAGAGGGCAAGAGAAGTGACTATAACAAAGAAATGAGTTTACATCAGCAGAGGGCGCTTAGAGATGAAGAGACGTTTCAGCTTTTTCAAACGTGCCACGTGGCTTACGTTACCAGCCATTAGCATGCGGGGGGCATTGTTTGGGCTAAATATGAAACGTCGCTCAAATAGGTCACAAGGCTAGTTTGACTGAGTAATTGAAGCGTCAGGCCCAATATAAACAAAAAAGGCCGGCCCCGAAGCTCAATAAAGGCCACAATAAGTAAACATGTTGAAATCTCGTCAGCTACAAATATTAGATCGCTGGCACGAAGACACGGTCCTAAGTAATGTTGAAATCTATGCCCAAGTAGTTTGATGAAATGGGCTGGTTATCAAAATGAAGAGACCGTGCCATAAGTTTTGCGAGATTCCTGATTCTTTGACAGAACGTGCTAAGTTTCATGGAAAAGGCTTCCACTATTCTGACACTATAAATAGGAATAGAAAATATAGAAGAAACTAGTCAATACTCTGTCAAGACTCGTAAATTTTATATTCATTAGCCCTTTTCATTTTTTCAGTTTTTAGTCTGTAATCTTTTTATACTTCAATAAAATCATACACTTGTTCTACCAAAGCCTTGTATCATTTTATATCCGAGAGAACTGTTATAAGGGAACTCGGGACCTTTTTCGTTATCTATTGAGACTCAGTGTCTTTGGCACGCCTGGTAGTTATTGTTCAATCACAAACAAATATATTCCGAACGATAAAACACAGCTGCAATTATTTTAAAATAGGAATAACTATAAAATAAATTGTTTGGATATGTGATTCGGTGAGACATTTGGATGCATTAATGTTGGGTAATATATTAGGCTATTCCCTAAGGCCCATTACACTATTTTATGCTTCAATTCAGTTTATTCTGTTTTGTTTCATATTGCAGAATATATGAAATTAGAATAATTTAATTTAGATTTATTATTGTTATTCTTTAGATTTGGTGGCTTAATTATTTTTTCCAAATTCCTATATATATATAATTTGGCCCTTGCTTTTCAACATTCTTATCAAAACACATTTGTTGGTAAACTCCTAAAAAACAATCATTTTTGCTAACCACAAGCTTTAAAAAAAATTAATAAAAAATATAATTTAGAATATAAAAATCAAAATTAAATATTCCAAATTTGTGCCTTGCAAGACTTACTCTTTTCTTTATTAAAAAAAAAAGATCCTTCAAAAAGTTTTTAACGACAAAATAATAAATATTTTAGTGGGATTGATTATAGAACGCTGGTTACTAATAGCAATATATTAGACCTTGGCATGCCATAGTACACCTAGCTAGCAAGGTGTTTATGGAAGGTGCTAGTCCCTTACGAAGGTCAACGCACATGGATTGGAGGGATGATTATTTGTAAGCATTGTACTCACGCTTGTTTTTGTAGGCCTCATGCCCGCTCTTATTTCGTGGCTTCTAGCCGTGCTTGATTATTTCGTGGCTTTAAGCTACACTTAGTTATTTATCTTTGTGAACTGTATATCCACACATATTGGTTATTTACCCTCGTGAACTGTGTGTCCACACTTGTTAATTATTCTGATCAAGTCCTACTAAAGAGTTTTGAAACTTATTTTTTTAACAATTGATCTCGTAAAATAAACTATTATTTTACCATATATGGAATTGTTTTGTTTTGTTTTATTTTATTTTATCTTAGCTTCATGATTCTCAAAGTGTTTAAGCATATGTTGAAGATAAAAGTGGAACTTGAATTTCTAATAATTTTTATTTGAATTCATATGTTCCTTGTTTTTACATTTACATAACTGATGATATATGTGAGGTATGCACTTATATTATTTCAATTGACTATTTTATTAAGTTTATAATTAACTTATTGATATATTTTCCATTATTTCTTTCAAATTTAAATTGGGACATTATTCACTAGAAAGTTACTTGTGATTTTAGATTCATTTGATGATGCTAAATCTCTTGCTGACTTCTTAGGGTCTTATAACTGAGCCAGGTGGAGCTTTAATTGAAATTGTTTCCTTTTGATGTAATTATAGAATTTATGTATTTTACTTTGAAAATATGGTTAGGTACTTCACACAATCTATAGTTAGGGTTCTATTGTTGTCACATACTTTGTCTATCGGCTGAAAGGAGCAAACCTCCTTGTTGGTGTGGTATTTTGTCTAAAATGGTATTGTAGAATTTTTGGGAAACCTTAGTTACAAAGGAAATGCTATCGAAATTTCAAGCTTGATGGATGTGCGGTTGTGCATATACCTCGTGCCAGTCACACTCAATTTTTAAGGTGTGACAGAGCTAATAATACTACATTAGTTATTCAAGTTCTTCTCACAAGAGGTTTCTAATTCATAATCATTTAGAAAATAGAGAAGAAGACGAAAATTGTAGATCTTAATTCAATTTATTTAGAAAACCATTTCTTCCAAATCAAACTAAAGAACAAAAACTGGAATTTAGGTTCTTATTATTGAAAAACAAAGTGCTAAAAAGAAAAAAAAAAACAAGAAACAACACGTAGAAAACCAAAACCCATATAATCAAGTAAGAAAATCTCAAATTTCACATCATATATTATTACAACACACATCACTCCATTTTATAAGAGTATATGTACCCACAAAAATAAGAGAAATAAAAATTTTAAATAAATAGTAACTAAAATTTGTTTTAACAATTATTCAACTTGAAGCTCCTCTAACATTTTTCACAAATATAACCTTGATTTTTTTTAATGACACCACAACATCAGCCATTGAAAGTCGCGCCTCAGGTAAGTCATGGCAACAATTCAGTGCTAGCTCAAAAACTGATGATATATGAGGTAATATATTATCAATATTTTGATGTTCTCTATGTAGCAAATTGGCATCTAGAATATTGGTGATTGAATGTGGTGTTGATTTGCTAACCCAATGCTTCAAACTTAATCCTTCAACAAACATCTCATCTGTTGGCTTCTTCCTTGTAAACATTTCCATTAATAAAATACCATAACTATACACATCTCCTTTGACAGAAACAAGTCCTTTTGATCCATATTCTGTTGAATGGTTAACAAACAAATATTTAGTAATAAAATGATATAAAATTTTATAAAGTATAACAAAAGAACATATAAATAAATCAAGAAAATATTATTATACCATTACCTGGTGCCACATAACCAATTGTAGCCAAAGTTTTGGTATAAATTTCCCATTGTCCTTCACCAAACAATCTAGCAATACCAAAATCACTAAGATGTGCCACCATATCTTCATCAAGCAAAACATTGCTTGGTTTCACATCACAATGAACAACTAGTATAGAAGAACTATGGTGAAGGTATTCCAAAGCAAATGCCACATCAATCATTATGTTCAACCTTTGCAAGACATCTAAACAATAGTTATGAGAGTACAACCATTTGTCAAGACTCCCATTTGCCATGTATTCCATTATTAGAGATTTGAAATGATCATTTGAGCAACAACTAGTGGTCTTAATGAGATTGCGATGGCGTAAATTACACATGACAGCACATTCAATATCAAAACTTCTTAATGCTTCTTCAACTTCTAACTTGAATACTTTGACAGCAACCATTTTTGTGTTTGGAAGAGTTGCTTTGTATACTAATCCAAAACTTCCAGAGCCAAGAAGATTACTCTCATCAAATCCATTTGTTCCTTGCCAGAGCTCATAATAGGATATCCTAGGTGGTGTCTCAAAATTTATTAAACCCCTTTTGGTTGAATCATGAACATGATCTCTCTTACACTTTAGAAAGACAATGCTTGAAAAAACCAAAATGGCAACCATGCATATGATAGGCAATAAGCACTTTATCAATAGCTTCACTTTATTTGACATGTGCTTGTGTTCTTTCCTACATGGATGAACTTGTAATTGGGACTTCCCACAAAGATCATTATTCATCATAAAAGATTCAGCAGTGAAATTCTGGAAAGGCCCCCCATTTGGAATTTCTCCTTGCAGTAAATTATAAGAAAGAATAATATGTTGAAGATAGGCAAGTAATTCTAAGGATTTTGGAATCACACCAGACAAATAATTATGGGAAAGATCCAAAGTCACCATGCTTATCATGCCACCAAGTGATTTAGGAATATTCCCTTGTAATTTGTTTTGGGACAAAGATAGGGTTTGTAAAGTTTGTAGGCTACCCATAGTTGTAGGGATGCTTCCTGAAATATTATTTCTTGACAAGTTCAATAGTGTAATTGTTCTCAAGTTTGATACCTCTAGTGAAATTGTCCCACTTAATTCATTGGATGATATGTCTAATACCAAGATATCTTTGAGACTCCAAAGAGAAGAGGGTATATGAGAAATCAAGTTGTTATAGCTAAAATTCAACTTCCGCAAAGAAGTATTCCCGAAGCATCCGGGAACCACCCCCAAAAACATATTGTTGGCAAGATACAACTCACTTAAACTTTTGAGTTGGCAAAGTTCATCTATAATGGACCCTTGCAATCTGTTGTTGCTAAGACTTAAAAACTGGAGGCTATGTAATTTGCTAACTATATCAGGAATCAACCCATTCAAATAATTCCCATGCAAAGATAGCGTCATCAATTTTGTTAGATTTCCAAATACAATGGGTATAACCCCACTAAATTTATTCAATGACAAATCTAACAAAATGAGATTAGAAGAATTTGATATGCTATTTGGAATTTGTCCAGTAAGTTCATTCCCTGCCAATTGTAATTCTTTCAAGTTGGGAAGGCCAATTCCTAAATATGATGGGAGAAGGCCGGAGAGGGAATTCTGGTCAAGGTGTAAGCGAGTCAATGTTGAAATGTTGAAAATATTGAAAGGAATACGCCCTTTGAAATAATTAAAGGGCAAGGCCAAGACATTGAGTTTATCAAGATTGCCCATTTCCATGGGTATAAAACCTAGAAATGAAAAAGAAAAGAAAAAGTAATAACATTTTTAAACTAATGGATTTGTAAAACGAACATACAACATGTTTGCATAACATAAAAAAAAAACTGTGTATGTATCTTACTAATCTAAAAGCTTAAATATTTCTGTTAAGCATATAATATACATATATAATCATTTGATAGGTAATAACATTTTTTTAACTGAGCGGATTTTAACAGAAAAATAAAACATGTAATATTGTTTTCATGTAATTAATACACACACATACATATACATACATCAACGAAAGTTAGAGTGAGTGATAGAAGTTCTTGTCACTTAAGCAAGTGGTTTGAGGTTTGAACCCAATCCTTGTGTATTTAGCAATTTAGTTGGAAAATGTTTACCTATTACTCTCAGTACCTCAGGGACATATTCTTTGCTATTGACGGAGACTACTCCTATTGTATTTAAAATATATATATATATATATACATACATACATACATACTAGAACAAAAAATAAAGAAAATAAACGTGTTTTACTGATTCCCAAAACATGAATATTTGCCAATTAATCGTGAGGCATAAAGAATTATATCAGACAACTTTCTTGGCGAATTTTCCTTTTGGTATAGCTGTAGTGAGAAATTGTTAAGTATACTTATCTCAGCAGGAAAAAAGAAAAGTACGACATTAAATGCAACGAGTCCACGTGTTTATTAGTATAATTTTTTTTTCATACTTTCTCCCTCCTGTTGATTTTGCATACTTCTTTAAATTTCAAATAAAATAAGTATTCAAAAACTATTATATAAAAAACTTAAATTTGAATGGTTTTATTTAATCTCACAGAAATTGAACATGTTGAATAGTTCCTCTCTAAACCCAGATGAATTAAAATGATGCAATTATTTGTCCGACTATTAAAAACATCTCAAATTCTCTTTTATCTCATACTTAAGATATGGTTGTACTTGTGTTTTCAGAGTTGCATTTAAATTTTTTATTTAATTTATATATTGTAATTTGTAATTTATTTTTAATGTATTTCAATTAATTTATTATATATAGTAAATTTTTTAATTTCTATGTTGTATTTTAAAAAAAATTCACATATAATTTTAATTAAATAATATAGAGTTTTTAAAGTTTTTATATATAATAAATAAGAAAACGAAAAACTCTAAACTTGTCTGTATTATAATGTAAATTTAATATTAAACTTTCTCTCATACAAAATTTTTCAAATGTTATTAACTCTAGAATCATATATAACAAATATCATGCAGCACTATCAGTTCATAGTCTTATCTTGTGTTATTTTGGGCTCGTAATCACTAGCTATATACAATACGAATAAAATGATGAAAAAAAGTATCATTTTAGAAAATAATAAAAAGAAAAAAACACATAAATAAGGGCATACCTGTAAATGAGTTATTACTCAAATATAATTCTTTCAAAGATGTGCAGTTATTTATTGTTTTTGGAATGCTTCCCTCTAATTGATTACCGTCAACAGCAAAGATTTCAAGTAAAGGGAGTTGATGACACATATCTTCTAGCAAATTACCATTTAAATAATTCATGCCAAGATCAATCCGCCTCAAAGAAGGCATGTTCCAAATAAATGAAGGAATTCGACCTATATAAGAAAAAATTACAAAATATTTTTTATTGCTAGTAAGACTAGAAATCTCCTGAATTCATGTACAATCATATAAACAAAACATAGCATTTTGTTAATTAGTTTTTGCTACTAGAGACTTAAAATTAATAGAAAATAAACTATTTTTGTTGGAAAGCACTTTAAATGGGAATCTTCCAATTACCAATTGCACATTAAAATTTCTTTTAAAGAAGAGATATGGTGAAATAGATTGTGAAATTAATTTTACTTATCTAAAAAGAACAATAAAATTATTTATATTTTTCAATAAAATGATTTAATATTTACAAGGCTACAACTTTAAACTTTAAGGATGAATTCATGGTAGGAATAAAGATAAGTTTTTGGTAGCTATTCAAGGGATTAAAATACTTTCAGTAATGAATTTTGTAGAAAATGTAGAATAAGAAAAATGAATTTTCTTCACATAAAAATTAAATTCGAAGTTATTGGTTAATAAAAATGGATTGTGTGAAACATATCAAGTATACTATAATTTTTATTAAAGCAATTTCAGTTAAAAAATTATGCAAGCAATATAGAAAAGCATAAATAATAAATGAAAAGTCTATCCTGGTATATTGTTAGAGAATATAAATATTAAAACAATATTTCAATATTCATGCATGTGTATCAACATATCATGGATATAGTTAAAATAAAAACATTCCATTTAGTCAAAAAAAATATAAAACATTGCAATTTTTTTCCCATAAAATGTAAATTTGGAATTAGTTGAATTTCCACCATCGCTTGGTATATATGCTTTATATTGAAGCCATATATGTATAATTTTACCCAACAAATCATTTTTATGCACATAAAATTATTCAAGTTTTGGAAGGCCAAAAAATACATTCTTATTTTGTAAAAGTATACAAAAAACACATTCAAGTTTTGATCCTCTAACATTATATAAAATTTCAGTTTGATCTCTTAATTTTATAAATTATATTTTAGCCCTCTAATCTAAACACCATTAGTCTCAAAATGAATGAAATGATGAAATGTAAAATGTCATTTTTTTTAACCGGAAAAAGGGGGATATATGCATTATGAAAGGATAACAAAACAATGTTCAAGCGATAATCACAACATAGCCACATAAACAAATAAACAAGTCACAAATATATGTTTGTTGATTCACAATGTTATTTAGGTACAAATGACTTGACATAATCAACACAGCAATATAAATAAAACATCAAAATTTGTTAAAAGCATAAAAGTTGGATGGCATGATGAGAAGAGAGTGATGAATTTCATATCTTAGCATGAGTGGGAAAATTATTAGCGTGAAGATTACTAGGCCACATCAAATTAATGTTGAAGGCCTGTGAAGTTTCTTCATGCTGATTTTTATTGGGCTCCCTAATTTTTTTTATTATCCAAAACTTTATTTTTCTTTTTGGAGAATTTTCCTTCTTTAAAAAAATAATGGCCACTAATGCGTGTTCTAATGAGTTGGTCAACATCAAAAACATTAAATAGAAAAATAAAATGGGCTACTCAGCACATGACCAGCATAAAATGCATGTCATCAATATGTGTGTGTGTGTGTGTATGGACATGCAAACACACCACACCACACCACATTATATGAATATAGAAAATGAATGAAATGATGAAAAGGCAAATCTAGCTCATTTAAAATTTATTTCTATTGGAGATATTAGGAAGAAAATCAAACATTGACAGATCCACACGAACACATACTTACACGGATATGGGCATATTTGTAAATGAGGTAGCCCCAAACATAATTCTATCATTATTCATAATTTACTTTGGAATTAAATGATATAATCTAGAACTAAAATCTTTTTGAGAAAATAATAATAAATAATAAAATTAATATATAATTTAGATTATCCAAAGCAAAATTGAATGTTCCATACATGTTCCTTGTAAGTCTTACTCGTTTTGAAAAACCCCTCAAGAAAGTTTAAGAGTAAATGAGCAAATTATCCCCTGAATATTAATCCAGTATTACCATAGACTTTGAACTTGTTTATTGTGCAAATTGCTCCCTTAACTTTTAAAAATGATGTAATTTAGCCCCTTCCATTAACAAAAGTTAATTTTAACTATTAATTGACTATAAAATAATAGAAAATGACCTCAAAAATTACAGAAAATCACCAAAAAAAATGGTCTTTTTCTGTAATTTTTGGGTCATTTATTGTAATTAATTCTTTATATCCTTTTATGTCTTTTTTTTTAACTAATGATTAAAGTTAACTTTTGTTAACCATAGGAGCCAAATTGCACTATTTTAAAAAGTTGAGGAAATAATTTGAACAATAAACGAGTTCAAGGTCTATAGTGCAATTGACCTAAAGTAGAAAGAGTAATTTGCTCATTTATCCAGTTTAAATGACAAAATAATATACACGTATTTCAAATACAAAATCAAATCATTATATAAATGTACAATATGACTGAGATGAAGACAAAGAAATTCTTTTGTTTAGATTCACTAAATATGAAAAAGATTAGGAAAAATACACATACATAAATGTATAACTAATTTAAAATTTTATTTCACTATTACATGAGTGTGTGTCGTGAAAACATGTATGTGTAAACAAAATGATTTCATTTCAAATTTACTTCTATCCAAGAGACTAGGAAGAAAAACAAACACCATTTACCCCAACAGCCCAACCACATACATATACGGATAGGGATATATATGTAATAACACCCAAATATAATTCTTTATGTCACATTTGTCATTTTATCCATAATCACATTGGGATTAAATAATCTAATATTCTAATTCAGAGCTGAATGGCATTTTATTCATAATCACTTTGGGAAAAACAAACATATGTACACAAGTGCATACGTGTAAATGAGTTGGTGCTCAAATATAATTCTTTTAAAACTGTGCAATTACTTATTAATTTTGGAATGCTTCCCTCTAAATAATTATCATCAACATCCAAGATTTCCAGCAAAGTGAGATGATGACATATTTCTTCTGGCAAATTGCCATTTAAATGAAAGGTATATACATGGAATCCTAACTAGTTATTTCTATCAAATTAAGATAATTAATCTTTATTATAAAATATTTCATAGAAAATTCTATTAAATATGTATAGTTAATTATATGGCATTGGGAATGTTTTCCATAAATTGATAAACGATTTATTTGGAGATTTGTTTTTACACAAATTTTGGCCCCACTATTATGTGAATGAACAAACAAATACATGCACCACACCTAGCCTGCACGCATCCATCACAAACATGAAACACATATTTTAAAATAACATATTTTATTTGAGAGATTAAAACAAGCAAAAAATGACACACATGGTATAAAAAAATCATATAATTTAAACTCTTACCTTGCAAATTGCTGTAGGGAAGATACAAGCGTTGGAGGTTTGTCAAATTTCCAATATCACTTGGAATGATTCCTAGGTTGAACATGTTATCACCTAACTGTAACATTGCCAATTCTTTGCATTGATGCCAAATGGAGGGTATTTCACCAGACAAATCATTTCTATCCACAGAAAATAATTCAAGTTTTGGTAGCCCAAGACACACATTTGTTGTGATACTCCCTGACAATTGATTTATTCCAAGATCAATTTGTCGTCGCATCGAACTGTTAAGTAATGAGGTTGGTATCGAGCCTGAAAGCTGATTATTTCCAAGATATATTATCTGTAGCTGTGGAAGATGACCAATCTCATTTGGAATGCCTCCTTCAAATATCAAAAGACAAATAATATGTCAATATGTATCATGAGCATTAAGCATAAGGAAGAATTTTCTAAAGTATGCATTTTTTTTTAATTCATGTTTGCAGTATGAATACTTTCTCAATCTAGTGTTGCATGTGTTTTACGTTAAAGACAATAGGGGTAGTTATATGCATTTTTATTGATGCAAGATTCAAAAACAAAATTTATACTTAATGATCATATTGATCTTTAGAAAATAAAGCTCACAATGTTGAGAAATATAATTATTTTCAGAAATTGAATCTATTACTAACTAACTAAGTCCCATATAGGATATCAACATAATAGGCCAATGAAGACTATTTTTCTAGTTGATAAAAATAAAACTCATATCTTATAAAGACACGTGCTTAAAGTAGGTCACAGATGTGAGATCCTTAGTAGATGTTAAAATGTAAATATTTGTGTAAGTACTTTTGGATTTATAATGCATATCCTGACTCTTAAGTTCTCAGTTATTGAAGACTTAACTCACCTAAATTTTTTTCTAACCAATATAAAATATAAAAAATTGTAGAGTTATCATTGTTATAAAATCTTGTGTGCTTCCGGGGTATCCTTGAAGATATTGCCTTACTTCCTTTAAAGTGTCCTGATCCAAATGTTATATTCCTTAGAATTTAAACAAATACATTATTTTCAGAATGATGTAAATTTGCACAAAACAACACAAAAATTTCAATATTAGAACTGAGTTATTCAACAATAATATTATTATTTTTGAGTGAATTCAATAGTATTATTATTGAAAAAGTGAATGCTATGTTATATCACCCTACTTTCTAAATAGTTAACTTCAATTATGAAAATGAAGGCCACAGATTTTTGGTGGTTTGTGTAATTATAATGGATTTAGTCATTATCATTAAGGAAAAGCAACATTCGCATCTAGCATTGGTTTAAGGGGGAAAAAAAATAAAGAAATGAAAATGAAGGAAAAAGAAGCTTGCACTTCTCTCCAAGTCCAAGTCACGTTGCAAATGTGATAATTGATATATTTCATGTACAAACTGAATATAAATTCTTTATATCTAAATTTTGAATTTCATTATTTTTATTTTAGCAAGTAATATACATAACAGAAAATTAATATTTGACGACAAAATTTTTTAAAAGAAATAATAGTTAATAATAAATAATATAATTAAAATATAATTTGAATAGTCCAAATTAAAATTGAATGTTCCAGGTCTATGTATTGTAAGCTTTGCTCATTTAGGGGGGAAAACCCTTCAAAATGTCTTCGGTGATAGAGTAGACTATTATTTTCATGCTAGCCATTATTGGAATGCACTGTAGTAAAGAAACAAATATCCTGCTGCTTCAGTTTCATTAAAGCCGGTAATTTGGGCCAAGCCCGACGGGCCAACCCGAACCCGCCCGAAAAATTTAAACCCGAGCCCGAATAAAATAATATTTTTTATTGTTCGGGCCTATTCGGGCGGCCCGAATAGGCCCGAGAAAATTCGGGCCAAGCCCGATCGGGTTCGGGCTTGGCCCGAATACCCGAATAGAAAAAATACATTTTAAAAAATATATATAATACAATAAATATTAATTATTTTTAAAGTTTTATATCATTTTATTTTAAAATACCATATATTTGAGTATATTACTATAGTTATTTTTTAAAAAATAAAAATATTATATTTTCCTATTTTTATAATTTTTAATCAAATAAAATATCTCAAAATAATAATTAAAATATATTTTAATATTAATTTTTATACTTTAAGACTCAATCTTTTTTTTAGAAAAATTGAGTCATATACACCATTTTCTTGTTCAAAAAATTATATTTTATATTTTTTATAAAATAAGATAATTAATTTTAAATTAAAAATAATTTTAAAAATAAAATTTGGGCATGTACAAATTCTGACTCTACTACTAAACAAACATAATAAATAAACTAATATTTTTAGATAATTATTTGATTATCATCCATGTCAGACTTGGTTAAAAATTAAGAATGAATTAAAGTAAATACCCTTTATATATAAGTCTTAAATAATATAAAAGGTTAAAGAAAAAATTTTAAAAAATAATATTTTACCCATAATTAAATAATTTTATTTTATATAATATAATGATGGCTATTTTTTCATATTCTTAAAAACAAAAAGTACAGTTTATTTAATAGTTGTTAAAAACTTTGAACTAATTAGGACAATAATTTTAAATTAGTGGTCTAACTGTAGTTGAATTGAGATTAACTTGATCATAATTAAAATAATATGATTCAATTAAAATATATAAATATTTTTATATAACCATGATAAGATAAATATTTAAATAAGTAAGACATCAATTTACAAGTAAAGGAAACATTCATGAATAAATTGCACATAATACAACAAAATAGTAACAGAGCTACTTAAGTACTTAACTACAAAGTTAATAAGTTATTATTTTTTTATTCCTTTTAAGTTAAAAAATATTTTATGCTTAATAAAATTATTTAAAAATTAAAATTGATTAAAAAATAAAAAATATTTTAAAAAAAGTTTCGGGTATTCGGGCCAGCCCGAATAAGCCCGAAGCCCGAAGGTGTTAGGGCCGGGCTTGGCTATATGGGCTTTTTAGAAAGAGTAGGATTCTTTAAGCCTGATCCGAATAAGCCCGGCCCGAATTGAGCCCAGACCGAATAAGCCCGGCCCGCCCGAATTACCGGCTCTAAGTTTCATGTAGATACTTGATTTATTGAAAACAAATTGATAAAAAATCATAAAAAATGAAATCTGATAAAAATGCATAAAAATACAAACAAAAAAAAGAATATAAAATAGTCAAGACAAACCTAGATCCTTCCAGATGTTCATCGTGGGATTATATCATGCTAACCAAATAGACTAGTTTAGAGCAAAAATAAATATTGGTATAAAAAATAATTCCAAAACATACCTGACAAAGTATTAGAAGACAAACTCAGTAATTCAAGTGATGATAAGTTGGAAATCATTTGGGGAATGATTCCCGAAAGCTTGTTACCCGCCAATCGTAAAACCTTCAAACGCTCAAGTCTTCCTACCTCAATAGGAATGATTCCTTCAATTAAATTAAAATTCCAATCTAATGTCTCTAACCTTGATAGATTGAACAGAGATAGTGGAATTAATCCAACAAGACCATTATTTTGAAGATTTAGGTGCTCCAATGTAGATAAATCTCCTATCCATGCTGGAACTTTTCCATGAAAGTCATTGAAGCTCAAGTTCAGTTGTTTCAATCTACGCAATTGAACTAACTCTCTTGGTATTTCACCATAAAAGTTGTTGCTACTAAGATCAAGTTCAACAAGAAATGAGAGATTTCCCAATAGTTTAGATATGGTGCCTTTGAGATCCATGCCACCTAGATTCAAGGAATGGACCCTTCCATGGCGAGTATTGCAGGTGACACCAACCCAATTGCATGGAGAAGAAGAGATACACCAAGTAGATAAGGAATCATATGGATCTGAAGTGATAAAGGATTTAAGGCCAAGAAGGGTAGATTTATCAGTGGTGATGTTTGTATCAATCAAAGCTAAGGAGGATATGAAGCAATGGAGTGAGAACATGAGGAAAGCAAAGGAAGGAGATTTTTCCATGTTGAGCATATCAAACTTGTCAAAATTGCAAGGTGTGTATATAAGCGTATCATTTTATACCTCTCCAATTCCAACTCAAGTCAAGGTGTGCAAACACAATGACAGAAAGAAAATTAGGACATCTCTCATGATAAGATTAAAAAAACTTCAACTAAAATATTAATTATAATTAGCATGTTAGGTAAATAATATCTATTTTTATATTGGAAGTCTAAAGACTTTTGGGATATATGTTTATGTGAAGGGACTTTGCCGTGAAACATGTAGTAATTGCGCCCAGTGCATTCGAGAAGAAAAATCTAGCTAAAGAATAAGACTTTTTTAACAGATAACAATTAAATAACGTTTTGCATCATATTCATTTTTAGCATCAACAAAATGTTGTCGATATTAAGAAGACCCGCGTAATAAGTAATTTGAACTTCAATAAATGGAAACTTGAAGAACTAAAAATTCCACCACCACCACCTTCTTTCATCATCATCATCTGCTATCATCATTATCATTTCCACCACTAGACCAACTATCAACACTACTATTCCAATTCCAAAGCTATCACCTCTGTTTATAACATTTGTCAATATATGTGAATTACAAAGCAATTCCAAATTGCTATTCGTTGTATGTACATCAAAACATAATTAGTAGATTGACCTGTAGGGTTGACCTGAAAGTCAACCAATTTGGCAGGTGACAACTTCAAAATGCCCCATTATGAATGATTGTGGAAAAATCAAATTAATCTTCATACCAAAAATTCTGTTGGATTTTAATTGTTATGAAGTGCTCCACTAAATAGGCGCTATTGGAGTGTCATTATCATTTTAGATAACAAATATAGCATTTAAATATGTATTTCCACATTAGTGACCACGACGACTATGGAGTATTGAAAACACTACACAATTTTCAAAACACACATACACACGCAAAATTACTAACAGAAGAAGGACAGATGGATGGTCAAGTCTAGAGCTTTGAAATACGATCAAAGAAATGTTGATGATGACAATTATGCAATCCATTCAAATATTTGATGTAATGACAAGATGTTTTCTTTTCTGAGAGTTTAAATCAATGTAGCGATATATTAGGACTAGAGTATTCAATATTATTCGAGCAAGATTAATTTAGTGTATGTAGTTGATGCCCTGTGTGAGAATCAAAAGCAGTCTATGGTTGGCCCAAAATAATTAAAAAAAAAGAATAGAATCTATCATCTTACTCTTTAAAATGTTACCACCGATTATGAGACTCAAAGCCAAAAATATTTTCAGTCATTTATATGATTAGAGATTTAGATAAAAACCAATATAAAATAAAATTGATGATATATATATATATATGTAGATATTTTACCATAAATACAAATTTATTAATAAAAGTTAGAGATAAAATCATCTTTACTAAAACAATTCCAAACATACATATATTTTAGGGTTAAAGACCATGCCCCCCAAAAAAACAGACTTTTTTTAGGGCTAGGCATTCTGTATTGAAGGGTGGGTTAATAATTTTTTTTCAAAATCAAAATCACCTTTTTGTTAGAGACTCATCATCTTCTCCGTTATCTACTTGCGTAATCACAAAGATGATGGAACCAATCAACAAGTAAGCACTAATTAAGTTTCATGCTTGTGTTTTTTTTTTATATTTCAAACTTCTTACGCCAACTTCTGTTTTGTTAGAGCTATGTCTTTGTACAACACGGATGAATCTCTAACTATTCCCAAGGTCAAACCGTTTGACCAATTGTTCACATGGACAGTAATAAGGGTATATGTTTAAACATTAATTGTTCAAGTATTTATTAACAATTATGTAATTTTTTAATATATCTTTATTGGATTTTAAAAGTGCACACGTCAAAGACCAGATTCAGTGGACTATAGATATTGCGTGATGAGATTCATTAGAGACATCATCACTCATGCCAAGACTCCAACCCCTACCAAGGTTCATATTTAATTTAACTACATTTTATATATAAAAAAATTTAATTAGTTAGGTAACTTTGTTGTGGTTATAATTCAAATTGCAATAATATGATGACACTTATTGTGAAGAATTTGGGGATGCTCACATCAATGAAGTTGTGGAAGAGTGGTATCAACACATATTTCAAGTATGGATCATGCAAAATTCACTCATTAATTCTCAATGAGTGTGCATTTGGTCTAGCAGCAAAAGGAATGTGATTTAGGATAGGATTATTATTTCATTTTTTAGGATAGGATTGAAATTTAGGAATAAGACTTGTGACTTTTTGAGCACAAGGAATAAGTTTTGTGATTGAATTTGGGGTTGTTTGCAATGTATATATATGTTCTTTTAATATGGAAACAATGTTATTGATGATAATTCTTGTTGGATTGTTTGGTGACTGTTCTAGGAGTAAATTATCAATTTTGTTGCAGGGGGTTGATTAAAACATAGATCCCACATTTAAAAAAAAATACTAGAACATATTTGATGGTTATTTGAATAACTGTAGAATATAGGTAGGCATATTTGACAATTTTTTCAGATAACCATCGAATATACTTTTTCAACTTTGGACCAGAACAATTTCTGCTGGTATATTATACTTGACAGTTGCCAATAACCGTTAACTATAGGGCCATATATTTGATTGTTGTTTAACTGTCAAGTATCACTGCCATAGGAAGGGGATACTTGATGCCCCAATACTTAATAGTTATTTGAGAAAAATGACAAACAAAAAATGCATAGAATACTTGACAGTTGTTTATAAGCAACTGTCAAATATTTAAACACATAATTGACAACTATTAGGAAATAGTTGTTAAATAAATACTTATTATCTATTTGACGCTTGTTTAAAGATATCTATCAAATATATACATAATATAATTGATGATCATTGTTAAACAAGTGTCAAATGGATAATTTTAAAAAATTGAAAAAACATATTTATTTGACACTTGTTATAAAACAACTATTAAGTATGCCTAGCACATACTTGACATTGTAATACTTGATAGTTATTTTGAAATAACCATCAAGTATTATGTTTTAAATTCCCCTCCAAAACCCTTTCCTCTTTACATTTTTGCAACACAAAAGTCATTAGAAACACACCTAGGCCTCCAAAAAACCATATTCCATTATCCAACAACTAAAAAACATGATTTTGCACTCAATTCATAGTAGGCTTTGGATTATCGGCCTCAATCTTGCTCATGGGAGCTCATATGGTGGATTCGTCACACCAGTGATTGCCATTTCTCCATTTTTATTGTCTTCTCTTCTTCTTGAGGTTGGTTCTTGCTTCCCAATCATTATTCCTCATTTTGAGTTCATGAGTTGTTGATTTTGATTTATATACACAGTGGGTAGTTTCAATATTGATTATTTTGACCTCCATTTGTGTTTTTGCTAATGGGTATTTGAAATTTAGAGTTTTAGGTGCTTGGTGGTGCTTATTTTGTAATTGAATGATTAATTTAGATTTTTTATTCCTTGAATAGTCAATTTCACATTGCTAGTGCCTGAATTGATTGGAAATTGCCTTATATGAAAATAATTTTGAGTTTTAAGTTGATATATGTAGTGTTTGATGTGGATTATATGATTTTCATTAAAATTTGGCTTCTTATTGATGTTGTTATTGTTGTTGTTGAACCATATATAGTCTTTGTTGTGAATAATATGATTTTTCTAAGGGCATAAAGCTTGGGTAATAGTCATTTTTAAACTATTATACTACTTTTTTTTAAAATTGTTCTTGGGTATAACTTTATGTGATTGTTGTTGTTGTTGCTATTGTTGTCAAATGAATTCATAAAGAGAGGGCATAAAGCTTAGGAAACTCTTTTTTAAGCCATTATGCTATTGAAATTTTTTCAATGTCTAGCATTAAAAAATAGTTACTAGTTTAAAACAAGATTAATGATTGAATGTGCAAACATGTGGTTAGTGACTCATTAACTAATTTATCCTTTGTATCTAACTCTCCTAGTATCTAAGAGTAGTCAAAGTCACTAATCACATTTCCCTCTTAATCTTTGTAGAAATTATGGATAAGGAATGGATGTCTACCAATTGTCTATCCAAGAAATATTGAGATGGAGTGGTGGACTTCGTTAAGTTTTCAGTTAAGCATGCGGATGACCTTACTAGAATTGTTTTCCCGTGTTTAAAATACAGGCTTGTGAAGCAAGTTAGTCTAGATACTTGTGAAGAACACTTAGTGATTAATGGGATGGATCAAAGTTACAAGTATTGGACAATTCATGGTGAGATAAGAGATGATATTGGTTATAGTTGGGGCGTACTAAAAGCTAGAAGGATTTCTGGTGAGAATAGCCCTAGTAGGAAAGATAGATGCACAATCCCTTCAGAAAAACTAACCAAGATAATATGTTTTATCTTCTAACTTTATTTAATTTTTTTATCTTAAAAACTTACTATCATTGTTTGTTTAGGGTGAGAACGATTGCAATTGTCTATGAGACAATCTTGAATGCAAAGGGTGCATGTACAACATTCCTATGAACACAATCCATAACCATCCTTTCCTGCTCGATTACATGAGGGTTTCTCTACTTGTTGCAATCGGTCACAAGCATCCATTGACTATTCCTATTAATGAGGTGTGGATGGTAGGAGATATAGTGGGGCACTTCATTGCATGGCCTAACCACTTTGTAACAGTTGTAATGCCAAAGTCAGCAAAGGACCGATTGTCACCAAAGGAATTAAAAAGGTATGGTTTAAATAATTTTTTAGAATCTTGTAATATAATTATAATTATGAAACTTTTATGTTGTACAATTGAGGGGGAAGAGCAACTTAAAAGGCAAGGCATCAGGCCATACCAAAGAGTAAGCCACAGTTTCACAGCATCTAACACCAATGCCTACTGTAGAACACAAATGTTATGGCTCTCTTGAGACTTATGTGATGGCTACAAGAATGGCTTGTTAGGTGGCCATTGGGGATATCATTAATTTTGATAAGAGGCTATATGGTAGATCGGGCTCATTTGAAGTCATCTGGGATGAAATTTTAAATGAAATCCTCAAGCACAAAATGGCAAGCACTAGTTTGATGAGTTTCTACTTGAGATAATTATTCAATAATGCTTAATTAATTACTTAAATTATATGTGTGTGTATTAACCTTTTTTTTTTTCACCCAAGTCACCTTCATTTGTGGTTCTTGGTGGCCTTGAGGTTCAAGCTAGTTAATCTCCATGGTGTCTCTCCCCATAATGATATTACTAAGGAAGCTCTTGAAGATCAAGTAAGGAAGCTTTTAGATCATTTTAAGTATAGGGGAGCAAACAATGATACTATATTTCTTGCTCCTTACTGCTAAGGGTGAGCTACTCTCGGTGCGAGTAAATGTTTTTTATATTTTGATAACACTTGTTATTTCTTGTCATGGGGCACTGGATGCTTATTGTGGTTCATCATGTTGTTCCAAAAATGTGGTACCTCAATCCTCTTAATGGAAAAGTATGGTCTACGAAGAAGGGTTCAAGAGTCGATTGTACATGAGGAAGGTGTTATGCACCCCACAACACCTATTTAGAAGAACAATTACCCTAAGTTGATTGCATTAAATTAAATTGGCTTTTTAATACTTTTAATTACCCTTTACATGCAAAATAAAAATAAGTGAAAATAAAATATTTATTTACATGGGAGGACTTGACCTAGGATAAAAGCCTAGGTTTTATATACCCTATGATAGAGATCAAAGTCCATGTAGTTCGAGGTGTTATTATTTAAGTTTTTTATTCTTTTAATTATTTATTTTATGAAAAGAATGCTGGGTTATATTATTTTATTTACTTTTTTTAAATTATTCCAAGGAAATACATTTGGGTAAGAGAACAATAATCAATATTGGAATCTGTGGTGATCTAGTATCAGTCACAATCCACTGGTTGATGTTCTAAAGACACACAATGATTTAGTATCACTCATGGCAAACCCTATAGAAATTTTCAAAGTGAATTTCCCATAAAATCATTTAATTATGAAAATTTAATACAAAATTTGATACTTGCAATGATCTAGTATCATTCATGGTATCTCGTTTGATACTTCAAAGATTCCATGGCAATTTTTTTTTAATTTCCATTAGCAAACATTAGGCATTCTTTTCCCAAAGTGTATGACTATATTTTATTACGATTTATATTTTTTTTCATTTTCTAGATATAACAACATGCCAAAATCATATGCATGGTTACTGATTATCAAAAAATTCAGAAGTGTTTTTTTTTTTCATATTTTGTTGACATTCTCAAAATTTAATTTAAATATCAGATACCATATTTATTTTTTATATTTTTGGTTGCAATTATGAAAATACCCAAAGTCTTCAAACGTAGAGGATTCTCTTTCTAGTTTTTTTATTTTAGTTTTTTTAATTGATGATTAGGTAATTAATCGAAACTTAATTGACTTGATGAGTGGACTTGACGTCACACTTCCCGGGATTGATATTTTCTAAATCCTTGAATGTGTAGGCTCAAGTCATACTGGACTTGTGATTGTGAATTGAGGAATGGGCACAAATTAATATATCTGCTTCTTTTGACGATAAAAGTAATTATTAAAGATTAAAATTTAATTCGGTCCTTCAAAGAAGTTGATGCAATAAAAGAGAAAGAAAATTGCATGCTGTATAATTTCTTCCATTATGATATTGATTAAGGACCAAAATTTTTTTTTCCTTCGTTATCTTATTTGTGGCCAATTTGTCCTGACCACATTTTTGTTGTATTATTTCATTTATAGTCAGGTCTGGCGCGCATTAAAAAGAAATTTGTGAGTATACATTGTCTCTTCAATAATGCATTTTTTAAATTTTTGGGTGAGATAATTATTCATTTCATCAATACTTGACATTTGTAGTTTTAAAGATATAGAGATTCTTCAATTTATAAAATGTTTGGTAATAATTTGCATGAAATTGAAATTTATAATTACTACAAATTGGTTATAATTTAATTAATTATATGTACAAATTTATAAGCATTATGGGCACTGACTGTATAATTTAATACATATGAATTTATTGAAATCATCAATATTTGATAGAAAATTTGCAAGTAAAGCAAATAATAAAATGTTAGTATAAAAATAATTTTAAAATGTTAGTATTATCACTGAAAGGCATGCTTGACTTGTGGGTTGGGTAAAGATATAAATAACGATTACAAAAAAGTTAACCCGTAAAAGAAGATCCAAGGAAAGAGAAAGAAAATTATACATGTTAGTGATGGGGAGAAGCTTTGTCCCACAAAGTGGTTTGTTATCACTTCATGAACGATATTGTCATTATCACATCATTGTATAGGTTAATAGAGTAACCCAGTAAGAAGTTTTGTCCCTTTATGAGAATATAATTTTACTTTTTGGATCATATTTTCATTTTCATTGTATTATTTCATTTATGGTCTGGTTTGGTAGGCCGTATATGGAGGATACGCCAAATGAACCTTAATAGTGATGGGAAGACTTGTGATGAGTAGCCATAAAAAATTGTTGATTGGATAACAAAATTCTTTAGACTTGGGTTGGATATCTATCATACATTTGTAGGTATATGATAAATGCCGTGCTTGACTTGTGAGTAGGCATCAAAGTCACTCCCCATTTCACAAATAAAAATACCACTTAATTAACGTTGAAAATAAAGCTTTCTGTAAACTATATAATATATACATATATATACACACACATATGATTTATATTGGTAGATTCTAGAAATTACAAAAGAAAAAGGTATATACAATAATTAATAAAAATAAAAGTAAAGCATATCATATCATAATTGACATGAAAATACTTGAAAGCTACGTTGTGAATAATTGTGTGTTGAGTCTAAAAGTAGAAATTGCATAATATGTTTTAATGTTATATAATACATTCACTATATAATCAACCTTTTATTTAAATATTTACTGTAAAGTGAAAAGTTAAGAATATGCTTTTATGGTAATGTGGAGATTCTTGAAGTATGTATTCTTGTATGTGGCAAATAAAGAATACCTTTTTGCATGTATATTTCAATAAAGCGGCTTTGTCAATCTAATAATCCATTTTTTGGCCAGAGACTAATAGGTATTGCTTTATTTTTCAATTTCAAAGAAAAAGTTTTATAGAATTACACTGCTGGATGAGTTCGTAAGAAAATTGAGGTTGGTTTAGTTTAATGTGAAAACTAAATATATTAATTTATGATAAACACTCTTTGCAATGTTGTGAGGCATATTAATTATATTCTTTGGTGATCGCCCTACTCAGTAAAATTTGTTCAGAGCATTTATTGGGAGTCTGATGTGCACACATATTATGATTAAGTTTATGAAAATATTTCCTTGACGAAAACTAAAAGCTATGACAAAGCTGGAAATGTTTTATTTGATATCTTGCTACGTACATGGAAACCAACAAAACATATCTTATTTTTATATCCATTTGTTATTTTTGTAGAGAAAAAATTGATATTCGAATCAAACAAAAACTGAAATACATAAATACCAAGTAAGAATGATTTTTTAGTCTTTTAACTTCATATAATTTGTTCATTTAATTTCATAAAGTATCTTTTCAGTTTTCTAATCCTAACACCATTAATCTTGAATGATGATTTATTTGTGTGTCAAACACTGTTAATTTAAATGCTGAACTTAATATGTCAATATTTGAAAATTGCTTATCAACATTTAAAAGTTTAGTGACAGCATTCTTTTATGAACAAAACTAACAATTTTGGGGTTAAAGGACAAAAAAAACTCTTTATAAAATTATAGGACCAAAATAAAATCTCGTGTAAAGTAAAAGAACCAAATACACACGTGTCACAGTTAAAGCGAGCAGTAAAATAAAATAGGTTAATAGCATAAGACTCATTACGCTAATATGCTGAAATATATATATATATATATATTATGTACCCCGGGATTTCCCTCATCATATGTGATTACTTAAATTAATTGCTTCTGATGAAACATAAGGTGTGAGGTGAGACATAATTAGATTAATTAAATTAAATTAGAGGAATTACACCGAATCAGTTTTTGATTTAATATGCAAAACCTCCATTTAGTGCATTTTGGGAGTTCGATGTGCACATACATAGAATTAAATTTGTGAAAGATTTTGTTGATGATAACAAAAACCTCGCGAAGCACCATGTGTATCAGTCACAAATGTTGGTTACGCATATCCGTTTTTAAATGTTGGATAAAATAACTTCGACTAACAAAAAATATTGGAGAAAATAACTAATTCACACAGTTTAGAAAAGTTAGTTAAGTATAATAATTATGTTTGAGATTAATAAATTTGGACTAAATTATCCATGTAATTGAAACTTATGAGAATTATATTTAGAAATCAAATGTTTTATCTATAAGTGAAACTTATGCATTTGCAATTATATCATTAAAATGGTATAACAAAATAATAATTACTTTCTAAGATTACCCTCCAATTAAAATCAATACTCCCTTCATTAAAAAATGTAAGGCATTTTTTGTGTTTCAAGATATAATTAATACTTTTCCAAAAATGCCCTTAATAAATAAATCATTTTATATTTATTTTTAAGTGAAATACCTTATTAAATAAGGGTAATTTAAGGAAAGCATATATCTTAATTGCCTTTAATTTCCATATATAATCCCTCCTCACAATACAATTAAGAAAGGCATTAGTGAAAAAGAAAAAAATTAATGTTATTAACATTTCAAAGTGTGGTACATTTTAGACCAATACTACATTGTTATGTATTTTGGACCGTCAATCGCCCCTTAATCTCTAGGTGAAGAATCTCAAGGCTTAACTAGTTTATTAAATGAAAAAGGATTAAGGTGCAAAAATATCTTGAAACTTTTTTCTCCAAGAACTTCTAGTTTCCTTAAGTCAACTTTGATGTATGGGTAAGGCCAACATTCCCTAATCCATTGAAATAGCCTCACGTTGACCATATAATGGATTGGAGAAGTTTCGCCTTTTTTATAAAGTTAATGAGTACCTATATATCATTATTGACTTTAGGATACCAAAAATTTGTAGAGAAAAAGTTTCTGAATATTTTTGTCCCTTATCCAAAAGTCTTAACAAAAGACGCTGTTGGTAATGGGGTCTATCCTTATTGATTAGGTTGTTACTATGAGGATCACATCAATCACTGCATTGTTTCATTAAATTGTGGTTAAGTCTGTTAGGTCTTACTTAGAGTAGATGAAGTACATCTATCACCCCTTAAGATAATTTCAAAGCAAAGAATGGTTGACGTATCAGAGGGCCTAAAAGTTGATCAAATTAAATAAAAAATAGCTTCAATGTCTATAAATTAATCTTTTTTTTTTTTGGTAAAATCTGGTAGCGCTTGAGTTGTGATATCTGAATGAGTGAAGGTTAGAGTGCCAATAATTTTATTATTCTTTTTTATTTCATTGCTAGACGATGTTAGCATGTTTATTTAATGCGAATGTATATTTCAAGACTTGAGCTCGAAATCCTATGATAAGTTGATCGAACACCCTTAA
Source organism: Prosopis cineraria (assembly GCF_029017545.1). Lineage (NCBI taxonomy): Eukaryota > Viridiplantae > Streptophyta > Magnoliopsida > Fabales > Fabaceae > Prosopis > Prosopis cineraria. Next base: position 28,680,939 of record NW_026555342.1, on the reverse strand, counting down.
CCAGTTGAATCAGTGTTCCTGAGTAACAATGTAATTGTTTTTACTAAACCTAAAGTAAAATATTACATTTAATTTAAAAAATCAAATACAGAATACTTATATGGTACTTTACTGATTTTAAATGAATTTTGTATATGCTGTTTCTTAAAAACATTCTTAAAATATATTGCTTGACGGCAGAAGAGTCTAGCGTTGCAATAATGCAATCTTTTGGTACAGCATAATTATGTAGTAGTAGCAGCCACAAGAATTTCCTTTTTCCCTCCTTTTACGTTAAGAGTTTCCTGGCTATTTTAATATTTTATTTATTTTTAGGGCAAAATGATATATTTGGGCCATCAAAAATCATTAATTACACTAAAAGTCCTGTAATCTGAAAAGGGGATGATATTAAATGATCAAACAATTGAATTAACTTAAATGAGAATTAAAAGATTCAGAAATCTGGAACAAGAATCAAAGGTTCTAGGTAGATTTGGATGCGTGAGGATCTGAATTTAGACTTGTGAGTAGATCTCAAAGTCACATTCCATTTTACACGACATGGTTTATATATGTCTCCTTTAAGAATATTTATTTTGGTAATATCATGTCAATTTATATAAAGAAAAATACCACAATTGACTTCAAAACTACATATGTAAATAGTGTGGATTTTAATTTTTCTTTTAAAAATTTCATATGATGTATATGGAAAAAAGAGTATGTATTTTTCAAAATCAGTGCACTCAACCTAATAATGCACTTTTTACGCTTGAGACTTGAAGTGGTAATTAATTATATGCAATTTAAAAGAAAAAGTATTTTGGAAAATTTTGTTGAAGGATTAACATCCGAACAAAATTAAAACTCAATTGGTAAATTTGATTTATAAATTTTAATTATTAATACTAATTAAAGATAGTGTGTTCACATTATGAATAATCTGATATTGGTTCAAAGCCGAATATTCGTCACAATGATAATGTAAAAGATATAGTAAAAACTGATATGTCAATTAAAAAGCATTTAATTAACATGATATTCGTATAAGTCTAAAATATTTGTTAACACACACACATATATTTAATTAACTCCTAACAAGTTCAATCCATTAACTTATGTGATCTGCCAAAATTGCGTGAATAGTGAAATGGCTGATGGGAAAAGAAACCAGAACAAAAAGAAGAGAAGCTGTATTCTCTCTAAATCGAAATCAAGTAATCAAATAGAATTTTTGCATAAGAGAACAGTGTGTATATTATATTATATTATTATTGTATTGAAAAGGCAAATATAAAATAATAAATTTTATGATATTTTTTTTTGCTTCAAATGAAAATTTATTAGAATTTATTGATAATTAAACTGTCAATTACTAGAATAATTATATCTCAATCAACATAAAAATTGTATATATTTTCCTTGAGTTAACTCATTATGGGAACATGGTCTGGCCCATAAAAAAGAATATTTAATAAGAACACAAATAACTATAAAAAATAAAAGTTGTCGTGTATAAGAAGTTGTGTAGTGAAAGAGAAGACCAAATTTTCATTATCGCTTTACCGTGTTATTTCATTTGTGGTCAAAAGTTTGATAGGCTACAGTATCCCCAAAAGAATGTTAGTGAGAAGACCACAAAATCACAAATAAATATATTAAAATAAAGTCTTCAGAGAAATGTATAGGAAGAAACATATTGGCATACTTGATGGTAGTCAAATTTGTATTTTATCTTGTAGTCACAATCCATGGGACAAGAAACATCGTCTTATGAATGACCAAAGGAAACAATGCAACTTCATTTACTTGTGTGTTAAAATTTTATATTGGCAATAGTTTATGACTTTTTGAAATCCTTAAAATTATATGAGCAAGGATATTTTTAGATTAAAGCAAAATTGAATGAAGTTTTAGAGATTATCTATTTTTCTTGAATATAAAATATAAAATAACCAATATAAAAATTAGTGAATCATATGCTATAAAGTCACGATTATTGGATTTGATTTTGAAAATTTTATTGTTGGGTTTAGGTGGACTTAAGTCATGATGTGAACATGGTCTGACTCATAAGAAAAACAATTTAGGACACAAATCAATATGAAAGACTGAATGTTTCCCCTTAAAAGAAGTTGATACAAAGAATGAGAAAGAAGATTTCATGTTGTATAATTTATTATGTTATTTATTTGATTATCATTGCATTATTTTGATGATTTGTGGTTGATCAAAAAGAAAATTGTGCTTCTTTTAACTTGAACAAGTTTGAGATATTATAAGTTGTTTCATATGAAATAGAACGAAAAGAATGTAAGGTCTACTCACAAGTCAGTTACGCCATATATATATTTACAAATAAAGGTATATATCATAGAAAATAATCCACAAAATTATAGAAAATGACCAAAAAATAAAATTTGTAATTTTTGGCAATTTTCTGTAATTTTTTTGGTCATTTGTGTAATTTTTGAAGTCCTTTTCTAAATTTTTTTAATTAACTAAATGTCAGAGTTAATTGGCAAGGGGGAAGCTTGGCACGACATAAAATGTTTAGGGGTGAAAATGCACAAAAAATGAGTTTATGGTTTCATATGCTCTTGAGTCTATAGTTTAAGGGCCAAATTACTATTTTACCCTAAATTGTATTATAGAGAGAGAGATTATACAAGAAAACAATTAAAGGTAATTAATATATATTGATTTTAATTGGAAGGAAATTTTGAAAAGTAGTTACAATTATTTACCACTATAGTGTTACAAATTAGTTTAACTATTTTTCTTGGTCATGTGAAGGAGTTAAATGCGTCCCATATTTTGGTAATTACTTATTTGTTAGAAAATTGGCACTAATATAGATAATAATAAAGAGTGATTAAAAATATAAATAATAAGCTGTGTGACTAAAGACTCCTTTCATATGCTTATATAAACATAATTATTTAAGTTAACACAAAACATGATTTGATTATCACTTATTTGATGTAATGTTTTATCAGCACATGCCAATGACACCACCACATACACATATATGTAGTAAGATTTGGATCTTACTATTTTTAGAACATTTCAATTCAAATTTTATATAAAATTTAAAAATAAAAAAATAAATATTATTTATTAAGGAAATTTATTGAACTTATTTAAATTTATTAGTAAAATTTAGAAATTTATAATAAGTCATATAATAATAAACTTCTTAATCTTAATTAGGATTATTGTGTTTTCTCCACCATGAAAAATTGCCGTCCCCTAAAATTGATACAAGGAATGAGAAAGAATATTACTTGTATAATTTCTTTTGTTATTTTGTTCATGAGGGACCGTGCTTTCATTATCATTGCATTATTTTGATTTGTGATCACTGAAAAAGAAATTTGTGTTTTTATCTAGAATGAGTTTGAGATATCTACAAGCTATTTCATGTGAAATGGAGCATGACTTTAAAATATACTCACAAGTCAAGTAGGCTATATCTCATATACACACAAATAAAATAAAAGTTGATAGATATAGCCAATTAAAGATGGAAGACTTCTGATTTTTTTTTATCCATAATTAGAATTATCCTATTTTTATATTTATTATTCATTTATTTTATTTTATTCCTTAAAGCATGATACACAAAAATATCATTACAATCTTTCCTCCCAAAGGTTCTTTTGGGATGCTCTGAAGCCTACCATTTTATAAGATTTACATCCTATTTTCATATATATTATTTATTATTTATTTTCTCTATGTTTATTTAATTTTTTAAATATTATATATGTTCGCCTTTGAGATTGCACAGGAATTGTGAAGGAACAAATAATATTGACACAAATGAAATATTTTATAGTTAATTGATTGTATTGGATGTATTAAATATATACATTAACCTTTATTTATAAGTATATGGTGTACTTAACCTATGAATAAACCTCACAGTCTTCTCACTCCATTTCACACGAAATAGTTATAAATATCTCAAACTCGTTCTATAAATATCTCCATTTCACACAATTTTAACCACAAATGAAATAACACAGCGAAATGATAATGAAAGTTTGGTCTTCTCTTTCACTGCACAACTTCATTTAATAAAATATATAAAATTTGTAAAAGAAAATTAAAAGCCACACTATTTACATGTATTTTTGAAGTCAATTGTGATTTTTTGGATAAATTAAGATGATATTACCAAAAAAAAATGTACTTAAAAGAGACATATAGCGGCTGTTTCGTGTGAAATGGAGTGTGATTTTAGGGTCAACTCACAAGTCGAGCACTTAATGACAAATGTGTGGTTGATATGTATATCAATAAATTAAAGTGTGAAGACTTATAAAGTGTGAAAATATACAAAATTTTTGTATAACAGGGCATTTAGGCCCTACCTTTATAAGGTTTGTGAAAATGAACAATGACTCTAACTAGTTATTAAGCCCTTATAATTTCTTTTGCAACTTTATTTATATAATTTATTTAAAATTTTGAATTACTATATGAGAATAACACAAACTGTTTAATATTTATTTTAGGTGATGAAGATGACATAATTGAGGTTGTTAAAATAGTACCACCTCCTCCAAGTAAACCTCCCTCTGAGGGGTCTCACATTTTATTTTTGAATGAAGATTGATGATAACAGAGATTAAAGAATATTTACATTTAGATATTGAATTAAAGTACTTTGTAATTTTATATGTATTAATATAGTTAGAATTTTTAACTTAAAAAAAAAAAAGTTATGCTAGCTTTTGAGCCCGGGCATGGGTCCTTGTCAATAAGGGCCAGACTTGAGAAAAGTGTTGATTTTATAATAAGATGGCTTGCGTTGTGGGCTTAATGTCATGGTTTTGGAACTCCCTTGTCCTTGAATTGTGCTAGCCCTAACATGATCAACCTCTTGATCTTTGTTAAGTTAGCCAAACCCTCAAAATGTAGACAAAGAAATTAGGAAACTTGAAACACGAGAGAGAAGAGAGCTTAGATGAGAGAACCTAAAAGCTTAGAACTTTGCTTGAATTGCTTTATTCATTACAAATGAGGGATGAGAAGGTATTTATAGGCCTTTCCCTTCCTCTAGAGAGTTCCTGCCTCCTTAATGGTTAGGAAAGATCAATCCAATCCTACAGTATACATTGATCCTCTAAAGTATTATATAGAAATATCTAGATATTTATAAGGAAAAATCTAGAATATACATGAGAGATATCCTTAGAATAATCTAGATACACCTTGTACTCTCCATACTATTCTAGAGATATCTAGGTTTTTTCCAAACCATGCCAATGTATTGTAGAAGACTCCAACCTTCTTGATAGGTCTAGATCACTCCAATCTCCTCTGCCTCACTCTAGAAACTTCTAGAATATTTTAACCTCATCGATTTTTCACTTTTTTGGACTACTAGAAAAATGCAAATTAGTGAGGAAATTTAGCGAGGGATCATCTATTCCTCTCTAAAATACCAAGTTAGCGAGGGATGTTGATTTCGTAGCTTGACTTAAAATTAGCGAGGAAATTGGCGAGGGATTGTCAATCCCTCTCTAAAATAAGAGAATTAACGAGGAAAATAGCAAGGGACTGTCAATCCCTCTCTAAAATAAGATAATTAGCGAGAGATTTAACGAGGAATTCTATCCCTAGCTAATTACTACAAAAAAAAAATTACCTTTTGACAACGACTTTTAATTATACATTTAATTTTTTTATTTGAAAATAATAATTAAATTTAAAAATTAACTAAAATATTTATAATAAAATTATTTAATATTTTCTTTATTTTAAGTTGATTTTCATTAATAAAATAATATTTTATTAAAAATATAATATAAAGAATAATTTAAATAAAATATAAATATTTTTAACATATTAATAATTGAAAATAAAATTTAATATGTATATGTGTGTATTTTTATAATATATTATTTGATCTATTTATGTAGTTAAATAATATATATATATCTAGATTTAATTTATCATATAATGCTTAAAGGTGCCTTTCAGTTCAACTGGCAAAGAAGGAGAGAATAAAGCTTGGAAGGTATGAGGTCAAGGGTTCAAACCTTGGCTTTGGCATAAACATGATGAATATATGATATGATAAGGAGTAAGTGACATGGCGCAAGGTGGACAATGATGTGTCATGAGTTGTCGCACATGTAGTGGGTGATAGGGCACGAGATGGTAGGTGACATGGTGGTTGACAAAGCATGAGGTGGTTGATGACATGTCACAAGTTGACATCACACATGGCGGGTGATGTGGCATAATTATTTTTTAAATATAAGCATATTTAGCGAGGGATTAGCGAGGGATTAAGTCCCTAGCTAATTTTAGCGAGGGAAATACAATTCCTCGCTAAATTTAGTGAGCCCTTTTTTAGCTATAAATTTAGCGAGGGACAAAATTCATAGCTAAAATGCAATTTAGCTACGAAAAATGGCATTTAGCGAGGGATTCGTCCTCGCTAAATTCAATTTTTCTAGTAGTGCGACACAGCTTGTGGCATTAAGCCTTTAAGGGCTAGGCTAGCCTTTATTGATAACTCTAAGTGTTGATTCACAATACGCAACTTGTGAGTCAATGTATGATTAGTTTAACCATGCAATAGGCCCTTTTTCAAATTGTTTTCATCTTTTATCTATTGAAGTCGCAACTTTTATTTCTCAATTAATTAAGCCTCAGAAAGAAAGACATCCGTTGCAAGATTTTATGGGTTGAATAATTAAATAAAAGAGAATAGACATTAAAGAATCAAATTTAAAAAAAAAAGCTTTTCACAAACCTAACAACAATTTACCACAATAATTAATAACTAATAACTATGATTATAAACAGAGACCCATTTTCTTTAAATACGATATTACACTAAAAGACACCAATTTATTGGAACCAACGAGCAAGAATTCTTCAATTATTACACTTATTTGGTAAACAAATATACAAATTAGTCCATAGAAAGAAAACCTTTTCGGGGCCACATCAGTCCTTTTAACACTCAAATAATTTGGTGGCCAGAGAAGTTAAGAAACAAAATTGTTATATATGACTAACTAAGATTGTACATCATCTAAGCTGAAAATGAAAGATTTGGGGCCGATAGGTTAGATTTAGATGGAGCAAAGACAAGCTGAGTGTAAGCACTAAGGAGTGCAAATTGGTTATTTGTGCCGTTGATATTTGTTTTGGACAAGCTGAAAGGAGGGAATCATGTTTGGAAATGAACAATGAGTCGATAATAATAACAGATGGTTTTCCTTATATATATTTATATATATTGAAATTATTTTTTTTTTTTTTACTTTTCTAGGTGTATGCTCTTCTTGCTAAGTGGTTATTACAAAATCAATTAACAAGGGAACTTGAAAGCAGAATGAGCCCTTTAATTGAGAGCAGCGTTATAAAATTAATGAATATAGTCACAATCAATTGCACATCTTCCACTGTCTTCATATGACAGAAGAGCAAGTAATTAGCTTGAGGCTTATATACATATGGAAGGCCTATATGGTTTTACTCGGTTTAGGTGGTTCATGAGAATTCAATGACTAATATTTGACATTTGTGTAAAACAATGTGGGGGTTGATGATGCTTTTCCAGTGTTCCAATTCCATTTGATAGCATTTGGATTGATAGATTTGAATTTGAATTTTATATTAAAATCTCACATTTAAAATCCATAAATTTAAAATCATTTGTTTTATAGTATAAAACACTTCAATGAAAAAAGAGAGATGAGCTAAGATTTGAAGCAAAAATAGAAGATTGTGAGTGTCAAGCTTACATCTATTTGTTAATCGATAAGAGAGGATAAATGAGAGAAAAGACAATAGTAACATGAGTAGATGGGAAATTTAAAATTACAAAGTTAAATCTAAATCCATACAATTTTTTGTATTTAAATGGGGGATCTGGTTCAAATCCAAAATCCCATGCATCCAAACACAAGATCTTGGAAATCTAACATTCAACAAACAAAAGTCCTTCCATTACCATAGAGGAGTCTAAATCATACATTATATATATATATATATATATATGTATCTATTCACAAAGTGTATATATTTTTTAAATTTGTTGAATATATATATATATATATATTCACGTGTGTATGTATATTATGATATGGAATCAAATATTTGAAATAGGTTAAACTTTTGTACCTGAGCGTATATTCATAAAGTATGTTTTCATATTTCAATTGTTGCAACGACACAATATAGTATTAAAAAAAAATTCTGGGAAGTAAACAAAACATGGGCTCCTCCTCCACCGCCTCTTTTGGCATGAGCATGGACTCATACTTGCATTACTAAGGAAAAAAAAAACACTTATATATAATGCCTTATATATAGTAGTTAATAGTGAAGTTGAATATATAGTTGAACTCCTGCTTTTTTAACTAACCATGGATTAGATGTGCATGGTTTGATATGTATTGCACTTTCTTCTTGTTTCTTTGCAGATTGGATTTGTTCATTCATTCTTTACTCTACTTTCCCTTATATGTTTTCTTATATTCTTGCTTGAAACGCTTGTATTCATGCTTTTACAGTTTAATGAATATAAAAAGTTCCAATTACTGTAAAATTGCATGTTCTTAACTTCTTTTCCCATTGCTATTTAATATTCAAACAATAGATTGATTATGTAGTGAATGTCTTATATATATATATATATATATAACATTAATAATATGCAACTATTCTGCTTTTAGACACATCAATTAGCACAGCGTTGCTTTTAATTTTTTCCATGTTAATTATGAAATGCTTTACTTCACTTTTATCTTTATATATATATATATATATATATATCTTATTTGTTCTTTCAAAAGGCTCTATTAACATATGTATTATCAATATATATATATATAATATTTATAAAAATTTTATTATTTACATGTATTTTTAACATAACTAAGTGGTATTTTTCTTTGAACCAAGACAAAATTACCAAAACTAAATATTCTTGAAAAGGCTGATAAAAAAATATATTCATTGAAAGATAGAAGTTTCTTATGAAATGAAGTGTGACTTGAAGTATACTCACATGTCAAGCATGCCATGTATCAACAAATAGGTGATAGAAAGATATAATATACATTCAATAAAATTAAAACTGAAGATTTTTTTATACAAAAAAAATAAAGATTTTTTTTCTTATATTTGTTTGTGAAGACACAATATATCCATACAATAAGCTTCTTTCACTGACATTCTTTTCAGGTTATTCTCAATGTCGTACAAGGCTGACCATAAATAAAATAATGCAATGAAAATGAAAATGTGATCCAATAAGTATATTTCAAAAATGACAATGCCTCTTTTCATTTGATATATACTTTCTATTTCCTATACAATATAGTGGTAAGGAAAATATGATCCTAAATGTGATATATGGACCACTTTTAGGGACAAAGTTTCTTCTCATTGCTAACATAATTTTCTCTCTTTTTCATTGCATCAATTTTTATGGTTTTCCTGTTCCTCTTCCTTTTTCTCTCTTATAATCTGATATGGGTCCAAATATTTTGTGTATTTGTGGTTTGTAGATGATTATGAGTAGCTAAATTCCTTGCTCTAAAGATTATTTGGAACCCTTGCATGAATTAACACTAATTTCCTTCTCTATTTTTGTGTTTAATGATATATAAGTGTTAATTTTACTATTCTCTTAATGCTTCTAAGTATTTGGCCACCATTTAGATGATGTGTTCACCTGGGTGATATTAGAGAGGGTTGGCTTGAGTGTATAACTTGGATAAAATAGTGCAAGAACTTGAAATTTATATAATGAGAGTATGGTTTTGTTAGTAAGATAGAAATATACTTATTAAACTTGCATAACCAAATTAGGGTTGGACCATAAAATTGGGTCTTTTTAATTGTGACAAAATATTGGAAAATTAATTTAATTAAATACTTGTTCATGACTTAAGAGAGCTTGTTCAATTATTTTTAGAACCCCAAGTTAGTACTTATTTTCATTAAAAACATTTATGTGAAGAGGTAATTTTAGTGTTATAAGACGTAAGAGGGATAAATAATTATAGGTTCCAATTTGTACTTGAAGTTTAGGAATCAATTGTTTTTTTTTTAAATTTTAATATGACTTGCAAAATCAACTTTATTCTCGAATTGTGTTTAGCTCAACTAAATTGAATTTGCATAGTCTTTTCATTGTTATAAAAATAATCTTTAACGTCACTAATTTACATCAGTTTTACAAAAAACTGAATTAAAAAAAGGCGGTAGCAATTTCATAATTTTCTAAAATAGTTTTTACATCCATTTTCTAAAAACCGAGGTAAAAAATGCTTTCCACGTTAGTTATAAAAAAACCAACATGAAAAACTATTTTATAAAAAAATTGCTTCTTTTTCCATGTCTGTTTCAAAATAATTGACGTGGAATAAAGATACCACATCAATTTTGGAAAAAGCCAACGTGTATCTCAATTTAAAATTTGGCAAGTCGCAGCAAACCTATTTTTCCTCAGCTTTTTTAGATCCATGATGCAACTCTTCTCTTGTCTCTTCTTCTTCATTTTTCACTTAAAGCTTCCACCTTTCTCCTCCTTCCACCATCTAAAGTCCCATCAATCACTATTCTATAGTCACCTTGCCACCCTTTCAATCTCTGTCATTGTTGTCGTCTAGGTTTCATAGGTATGCATATTTCATTTCTTCTCCATTTTTAATAGAATTGGATGAGAAAACTTTTCTCTTCCATCTTTATATTTCCCTTTCATTCGAAGTACTTTTCCATTCCTTTTCTACTCTCTTGGTCATGGGTGGTGTGTGGGTTACCATAAGTGGTATGTTGGTGGCGATCAGTGCATGGGTCTTCCACTTATGGTTTCCTCCTTGCTATTTCAACTTATCAGTGTAGGTTTTGCTCATCTTCCATCTTCCTCTTCCATTAGAGAGATTTTGCCAGTTGTAAGTCTTTATTTTTATTTAATTTTCTTAATTTTTATTCCCTATTGGTATTGTGATTGGTTGATTTAATTGAATGTTTATATAGTTGGGTATTTTAATAGATGAATTTATGCCTTCAAATATTTATTTTAATTCTCAAATTTTTACTTCATAATAGTTTATTTAATTGAATATTTTTACATTTGAGTATTTAGATTGTTGGATTGATTTAGTTAACATTGTTATTGATCTTGGATTAATTATATATTTTTATATTTTTTAGCATTTGAACAAATATATATATGGATTAACATATTAGTTATATGGAGAAAATATTATATTAGTTCGTTTTATAAATATATATTTAGTGCAATTGTAACTTATTGTGTAATCATTATGATTCCACTGACTGGCTGTTTATACTCGTTGTATAAGTTATACAATTTATAGGTTTTAAGTTCTAGATATACAGAAAAACAAACAATTTTTTTAAATGAACTTTTAACAATGGTTATCTACAGATAACCATCACTTTTCACAATAGCTTTTTCATAACCGTTTCTAAAAGTTCATTTTTTTAAAAAATTGTTTGTTTTTTAAAGAAAAATCTTGTTTTTTTTTTAAATTTTGTTTGTTAAAAATTTCACTTCTCATTTTTTTAGTTTCTCCTAATTACTGACGTAAAAAGTTTAAAATAACCATTGTTAAAAGTCCTTCCTTTAGAAGTGTTTGCTTGATCACCATTTTTAAACAAATATTCATGGAAATAATATTTTATTCACATTATATTACTTGTCATAGTCCGTATACTTGCGAAGAGTGTAACAAAAGTGAAATTGAATTGATTTAATCCCAGTCCTTGTTTTTCATCGATAATAATGAGAAATAGTGCTGCGTGTTGAAAGTGTCTTCAGAGAAAGAAGATGAACAGTCTTGATAAGAATATAATGTCTTCCTTCAAAAATATAATAGCAAATGAATCAAGGGAATGAAGGGAGGAAAGTTTGAAATCTTGGCCCCCACAAGAATCTTGGAATGGAAACAAATTCATTGAAGAGAATCATGCTTGGAAATGGACAATGAGTCGACAATAATAACAGATGTTTTTGCTTATATATATATATTGAAATTAAAATTAGTTTTTTTGGTTAATTCTCTTCTTGCTCATTGGTTATTACAAAATTAATTAACAAGGAAACTTGAAAGCAGATTGAGCCCATTAATTGAGAGCTGCATCATAAAATTAATTAATAAAGGCACAATCAATTACACATCTTTTTCTGTCTTTACATGGCAGAGAAGCAAGTAATGAGCTTGAGGCCTATAACCATTTGGGAGACATGATGCAGGCTATACACATGAGAATTCAATGACCAATATTTGACATTTGTGTAAAACAATGCGAGGGTTGATGATTGTTATGCCCCAAAAATAAGATGTGACTAGCATAGGATATGCGTAAATAACCCATATCCCTTAAGCCTTAATTCAAGAAACTTCTAAATTCATACTTTAAATTCGTTAATAATAAGATTAAAAATTCTTTCCATGTTTTTCTTATAAACAAAAAGAATAATACTTTTTCTTAAAAATTTGATAGAACCTTGGCAATAAGGAGCTCCAATCCTCAATAACAGACAATCAACATATACAACAGGTTAAGATCCTATCTATATTCAATGAAAAACACATGAAGCAGACTATAAAAATAATACATAAGATCACATTTAGATCAAGTTAAGATTTGTTCAAAGAAATTCTTCTACTTTAGTTTAGCAATAAAGCACTTTGTGATCAATAGTAGATATAGGTCTAAGTATTATATATATATATATATATATATAAATCATATATGTATGAATTCTAATAATAATGACATAGCATTAGAATTTCACTTTCTTACTATAATATATGTTTTAAACAATTAAGAAATATGCAACTCTTCAAAATCTATACATGAAAAACACAACTCATTTAACAATATCATTTTGAATAAACAGTAAGTTTCAAAACTCAATTTTTTAATGGGACTTAATTAAAAAGATTGACAAGCGTGGACACACAATCTATGAGGGTAAATAACTAACAAGAATAGACAAACAATCAACGGGAGTAAATCACCAATTAAGCTTGGACACACAGTTCACAAGAAAAAAAAACCAACAAACACAGATTAAAGCAATGAAATGATCAAGCACGATTAGAAGCCACAAAACAAGCGCATACATGAAACCCATGAATAACAAGCGTGAGTACTAAGCTCACAAATAACAAGCTTGAGTGCGGTGCTCATGAATGCCAATCTAGTTAAGATTTAACCATGGCACACCAAGGGCTAATAGAACTATTGTTAGCAATTAGCATTCTAAAATTAAGCCCTCAATTCAAACCAAGCATGCATGAGTCTAAAAAGACAATATTTTTGTCTCTTCACATCATAAGCATCATAAAACAATTCTTCTATAATCTCCCATACATGAATCATATTGATAACTCATTTCTCAACTCATTAATCAAACTTTATCATGTTAAATGATTAAAGATACTCTATCATAAACAATTCTATATTTACTTTAAAAAAACTTAATAAAATGGAAGTAGTTCCTCTCAAAATAGTGAATATTAGAAATTGGAGTTATGCTAATATTTGTATGCAAATTTAACAATATTTGATAAAATGGAATTAGCATATAAGTTAATTGGGACGCTATCCACTTACCTGATATGTTTCCAAATATATAACTTACTTCTACTTAGACCTTTTGCAACTATATATGCTCTCTAAACCCCTCAAATCAAGCACAGTAAAGCAGGAAGGAGCAATAGCTTTGGCAACGTGAAGCAAGGGAGGATGAAAAAGCCATGATGATAACAGAAATACCAGAACAGTGATGGATTACACCAATGACGGACTAACAGTAGAGGGAGAAGGCATAACAAAGAATGGATGGAGATGACCTAGACACATTACACAGGTAACGGAGGAGGAAGCAAGGAGGAGGGAAGGAAGAGGAGGATTAATTCCAGCATAGCCACGGTCACCGGCGATGGCAACGAGAAAAAAAAGGCGGTGTAAAAGGGTGAAGGAACGATGAAGGAGGGATGAGAGATTAGAGCTCTCTCTCCATAGGTTCTAGAGAAATCGAAGGGGAAGAATGGAGAAGGGATACGTGATTTTAGTTTCAGATTTCCCCTCTTTTATTTTTTTTAATTATTTCTTAATACTAGAAGGGCATTATGGTAACTTCAGCCAAACTAAAGCAAAAATAAAAATCACTATCTTGTAGCAAGAGGATTCAAACTTGGAACCTGGCTAACAAGATATTGGCTCAATCTCGACTAGACCAACATTTCCTTTTGTTATATCTGTTCCAGAATTAATAAAAAAATACCTCACCATAAATAATATATATATATATACACACACACACATATTTAAAATTCCTAGGATATTACAATGATGCTTTTCTTGTGTTCATATTAACAATTCCATTTGATAGCATTTGGATTGATAAATTTGAATTTAAATTTAAAATTTAAAATCTCACATTTAAAATCCATGAATTTAAAATCATTTGTTTGGATAGTGTAAAAAATTTCAATGAAAAAAGAGAGTTGAGCTAAGATTTGAAGCAAAAATAGAAGATTGGTAGTGAGCTTCCCTCTATTTTTCAATTGAAAAGAGACGAAAATGAGAAATGAGAGAAAAGACAAGGGTAATATGAGTATATGGGAAATTTAAAATTATAAATAAGTTAAATCCAAGTCCATACATTTTTTTTTTGTATTTAAATGGGGGATTGGTGAAAATCCAAAATGCTATGCATCCAAACGATATCTTAGAAATGTAACATTAGAGGAATTTAAATCTTACATTTTACAATGGCACTTACTATTTTATTATCATTTCATCATTATTGCAAAAGCTTAGGGCCTGTTTGTTTTCTGTTTTAATTTTTTGTTTCTAAAAACTGTTTTCTAATACAGTTTTAAAAGTGTTTTTAAAACAATATAAAATGAAAATCCGTTTGGCTATGTTAATTAAAAAAATAGTTTTAGAATTAAAAAATGACTGATAGTGATTGTTGTAGATAGTTATGATGGTGATTAATAGTGGAAATTGATCAAGATAAATATAATTTTCAATAATCAAATGTAGTGTATTTTAAAAACAAGAAAAATAAAATGAAAATAACTTAAAGCTGTTTCTATTTGTTTGTTTTTAAAAACAAAAAATGAAAGCAGTTTTGGAAACAACTAAATGAAAAACATTTATCCAAATAAATTTTTAAATTTTTTTCTTTGAAAAACAAAAAACAGTTTTTAAAAATAAAAAACAAACAGGCCCTTAATCATCTTTTTTGATTCTGAATTATTAGTAATGTGTGAGGCTGATGTAGTGAACAAGCTTTATGGAGAACGAGGTTTGAAGTAGAAATAACAGCTTAAGTTATTTCATGTCTTTTTTTAATATGACATTACAATTTCTATTAGTAAGATAACTAAAAAATAATAGTAGGGAAGAGTCCGTGGTAATTAAATAAAAGGTTAGGGAGGTTGATTTCAAACTTTTAAATATGAGGAGAGTTCTATGCATGCAACTACCTCAAATTTAGAGAAGTTTTGTGTATTTTAACCTTAACTTTTTGCATAGGTGTATAAAATACTACCTGATTAGTGGTTGATCTTTTTATATGGGTTAGTAGTTGAATTTTGATGTAGTACCTTTTGTGCCTTTAATTTGGACATTTTCAATGATGTGGAATGAAATATTTGGAATGGAAATATATATATATATATATATATGTGTGTGTGTATATATATATATGTATATATATATATTCACAAAGTATATATATTTTAAATTTGTTGTCTATATGTATATATATCTATATGTTTTCACGTGCGTGCATATATATTATGATATGGAATCAAATATTTGGAATAGGTTAAACTTTTGTACTCTTGTGTGCGTGTGTGTATTCACAAAGTAAATATGTGTCTATACATATAAATATATATATTCACAAAGTACCTTTTCATAGCATGGATTCATACTTTCACTACCAAAACATCTTATATATTATGCGTTATATATAATAGTGAACACCAGCTTCTTAACTATCCATGGGTTAGATGTGTATTGTACTTGCTTCTTTTTTCCTTGTAGATTGGATTTGTTCATTCATTCTTTACTTTACCTCGTATGCTTTCTAACGTCAGCTTGAAAAGCTTGTATTCATGTTTTTACAGTTTAATGAATACTAAGTTCCAGTTACTGTAAAAGTGCATGTTCTTAACTTCTTTTCCAATTACTATTTAATATTCAAACAATAGATTGATTACGTAGTGAATTTCTTAAATAACATTAATATTATGCAACTCTTCTGCTTTTAGACTCATCACTTACGAACAGCGTTGCTTTTAATTTTTTCCATGTTAATTATGAAGTGCTTTACTTCACTTTTATCTTTTTGTGTGTGGACTTATTTATTCTTCCTCTACTAATATGCATCATCAATATATGTGTGTGTGTGTGTGATATTTATAAAAAAATTTATTACTTACATGTATTTTTAACATAACTAAGTAGTATTTTTCTTTGAACCAATACAAAATTACCAAAATAAAATATTCTATAAAAGATATATATAGAAGTTTCTTATGAAATGAACTGTGACTTGAAGTATATTCAGAAATCAAGCATGCCATGCATCAACAAATGGATGATAGAAAGATATAATACATCCAATCAAATTAAAACTGAAGATTTTTTTCTAAAATTTGTTGATTAAAGGCACAACATATCCATACAAGCTTCTTCTCACTGGCGTTCTTTTGGGAGTATTTTCTATGTCTTACAAGACTAACCATAAGTAAAATAATGCAGCAAAAATAAAAATGTGGTCCAAGAAGTGAAATTATATTTCAAAACTGACAAAGCTTCTTCTCATCTGTTATATATATACTTTTTAGGGTTATTCTATTGTCTATGCAATATAGTGATGAGGAAAATATGATCCTAAATGTGATAAATGGACTACTTTTAGGGACAAAGTTTCTTCTCATTGCTAACATAATTTTCTTTTTCTTTCAACTGCATCAACTTCTTTTAGGAGATAACTTTTAAGGAGTAACGAATGGATAAACAGTTTATTTTTCAATAAAAATTATACACCATTCTATAATTAAAAAGTATTTTGCAAATGAAAAGAATTACTTCAGATAGATAGCATTTGCATTAATGGATTCAGAAATAGATTTTAGATTTAGAATCTCATATTTAAAATATATGTATTTAAAATTAGATTTTGGATAGTATAAAACATTTTAAAGGAAGACGGATCAAATGAGCTGAAGTTCGAATCAAAGAAATAAAAAATTGGGAATAACAAGCTTACCTCTATTCTTTGACCGATGAGAGATGAGTAATAGAGGTGCCATAGTGATCGAAAACATGATGCAAATGAGAGAGTTGAAGTGTCTAGATTTTCAAATGACAAAAGTGTAAAGGGAATTTAAAATTACTATGAAGTTATAACAAAACATAGGTTTGGATTTCTATATGTATTCAAACAGGAGGTTTAGTTCAAATTTAAATTCCTATAAATCCAAACCCAATTTTGCTAGGGTCATCCAAGATAACCTTATAGTTGGCAACTGTAAGACTAGTCCCTCAAAAAATTTGGGCGCCATTTAAAAGAATATCCTCTCACAAGCGATCCAAACCCAATTTCTCAATGCTAAATCCAAATCGTCTTCTTAAAAGCTCCATATTAATACTAACACCCTTCTAAGTTGGCAATTCCGACTAGCCCATCTAATTTAAGAACTCTCTCTCTCTCTATGTATGTATGTATCTACAGAATCACATGAACGGGACCTCCAACACGTTGCCCAAGAATTGGAAGATGAAAACCCCGCGTGTTGTTGGGTTCATGTGAAAAAAAAAAAAAAAAAAGGAAAGCCAAGTTCAACTAACACGTGTCACAGACTCGTTAAAAAGATTGAATTATGCCAATGATATATTATCTATTTCTTGACTTTTTTGTAATTACTGGTTATTATATGACAGTAACACTGTAAAAGTAAAAGGTGGTAACAACTAAAATTATTAATTAATAGCATATTTTTTAATTAGATTTTTTTTCATAAAATGATTGCTTACCATAGTATTTTTATTTTTATATTAATTATTTAATATTTTATAGTTGGGAAAAAACACATATCGTCTCCAAAAAACATGAAATAATGCAGTGAAAATGAAGGGCACGATGTATCTAAATTTAATTAATTGCCTTTATTTACCATAAAATATATCATTATGACCTCAAAATCTAAATTTAGTTAATTAAAAAGCGAACTAAAATATACGTTTTGAGGCACTTTATGATATGTCGTGAGTGTCACTGGAGGCATTTTTGCAGTGTCTCACGCGTATGAAGCTGCCTTTGGATGATTTATTTCATTTTTATATTTATTATTTATTTTCTTAAAAGCATTATATACAAAAATATCATCAAATCTGTGGTATGATTTTTCTTAAAAAGAAAACAGCACATAGATTTTGATAAGTTCGAATTAGTTTCTTTTAACATCTCGTGATTCTGAATGGAAAAAGTAATAACGATGAAGCAATGAAATCAAAATTGAAAGACAGGAGCTAGTGATGCAGAACGAGGAAGGAGAAGGGGGAGAGAATATAGAAAAGAGAGAAAGGGATCAATAGAGAGAAGAGAAAACTTAGAGGAGAGGCAACATAATAGTAATTCTTATTCAATCAAATGTGTGTACAAATCAAATGAGTTGAGGTGTTATTTACAGACCTCAACCCAACCCTAGAAATAAGTGCATGAAAATCCTAAAAATTTTAAAATTAAATAAAAAAACAATAACTGAAAAGATAATGATAGATGTTGAAAGATAACAATAATTTCAATCAATTCAAATTTAAAAAGAATATACATAATTAATATGAGAGCAAAATATCTTCGATCTTCAAATCTGCAATATCCTTGTAATATCTTCACTTATTTCTTTTTTAATTTTCTTCCCATCATTTCCCCTCAGCTCAAAAGAACTCTCTTCTGGAGAGGTATGGAGTTGGCAAGACTCGAGCAAGGTGGGATCAATCTAGCGAAACTCCTCTTCAGCAATCCAAGTAGCATCTGAGTTTGAGAAGTCTTTCCAACAAACAAGGTAGCGGTGAACAGGACCACTAGTGGTTAATATAGTTTGTTCATCCATGACCATATCAATCTTGTCCCTAACGGGTAGACATTTGGCAATAAAGGGATTAGGGCATTGTGAGGTAGTGGGGGAGGCTCAAAAGTTCCTCGATAAGAAACTAGATCCTCAACATTAAAAACTGGACTAATAGACATATTAGGAGATAATTCAAGTAAATAAGCATCGGGACTAAGTTTGTTGAGGATGCAAAATGGTCCAGATGCTCGAGCATGCAACTTTTTGAAAGAATTTTTAGGATAACGCTTAGGGCGAATATGAGCCATAACATAGTCACCTCCATTAAAATTTTGAGCGCAAAAATAAGCATCAGCTAATAATTTATATTGATCATTACTAAGTGTTAATATGCGCTTAATTTCAGCATATAATTCATGAAGGCATTGTATTAGGGATTCTGCAGATTCAGAAGTACAAGCTGTTACAGGAAGGGGTACCAGGTTAATAGGTTGTTTCGGGTTAAAACCTTAGATTATTTCAAAAGGACTTTTTCTTGTGGACCAATTGACTGAACTATTATATGCAAACTCAGTTGTAGGTAAGATTAAATCCTAATTCCTTGGCTTATCTCCGACTATACTTTGAAATAAGTTGCCCAGACTGTAATTAATCACTTCAGGTTGGCTATCAATTTAAGGATGGAAGGCAAAAGAGAATCTTAATTGGGTTCCAAAGAGTTTCCAAAGTGTCTTCAAAAAATAGCTAACAAATTTGACATCTTTATCAGAGACAATGGAAGTAGGTAATCTATGTAAGCGTACAACTTCTTTAAAGAAGAGCTCGGCTAAGTAGGAAGCATCAGTGGTTTTATTGCAAGGTATGAAGTAGGCCATCTTTGAAAACTTATCCACGACAACTAGAACAGAGTCATGTTGTCGAGTAGTGCAGGGTAATCTTAGGTAAAGTCCATGCTAAGATCCTTCTAGAGTGCATTAGGGATAGGTAAAGGAGTGTAGCAACCAGTATTTTGTTTCCTAGCCTTGGAAGTGTGACAAGTATGACATTGTGACAAAATTCAAGCAACGTCACATCTAAGAGATGGCCAATAAAATCTATCCTCAATTAAAGTGATAGTTTTATCTCTACCAAAGTAGCCAGCTAATCCTCCTGTATGGAGTTCCCAAATAAGGAAAACTCTCAGATGTTTGAGGAATACACAACTTAGTACCACGAAAGAGGAAATCATCCTTAATAAAGAAAGATGTATGGTTATGATGAGCTCCATTACCAACTTCTTGATAAATGACTTTAAAGTCAGGGCATGAGGTGTAATCATCCTTTAACCTCACAAAGCCCATAACACTGACACTCATGGTGTGCAAAAGGTTAACCCTACAACATAGAGCATCTACAACTTTATTCTCAATTCTTGCACGGTGCTTAACAAAAGTAAACTCTTGAAGGAATTCAACCCATTTGGCATGTTTGTGGTTTAGATGGCCTTGAGAGTTTATGAACTTAAGAGCTTGATAGTCAGAATACACAATAAATTATTGAGGGAGAAGATAGTATTTCCAATACTCAAAGGATCTAACTATGGCATAAAATTCCTTATCATACATGGAATACTTTTGCTTAGCTTCATTAGACTTTTCACTAAAGAAAGCTACAGGATGACCATCTTGACTAAGGACACCTCTAATTCTTACTCTAGAAGCATCACAAGCCACTTCAAAGCAGTTGGAGAAATTAAGGAGGCCTGGATAGGGGCTTTAGATAATTTATCTTTAATGTTCATAAAGGCTCGTGATGCAGTAGGGGTCCAATGGAATTTATCCTTCTTAAGGCAATTGGTGATAGGGCTCATGATAGTATTATAATTCCTAATAAAGTGCCTATAGAAAGATGCTAATCCATGAAAACTACACACTTCTTGAAGAGATCTAGGTTCCAAATAGCCTTGACTTTTTCAAGATCGGCAACTAATCCTTTTTCAGAAACAATGAACCCTAAGAAAATAACTTGCTTTTGTAGAAAAGAGCACTTAGGAAAATTAACATAAAACTTCTCTTTCCTAAGGGTAAGGAATACTTGGTGGAGATGAGATAAGTGCTCATTCTTGGACTTGCTAAAGATTAAAACATCATCAAAGTAGACAACTAGAAATTGGCCCAAGTAAGGTCGAAAGATATGGGTCATAACCCTCATAAATGTATTAGGGGCATTGGTTAGACCAAAAGGCATGACTAGCCATTTGTACAATCCATCTTGTGTTTTAAATACAATCTTCCATTCATCTCTTGGCCTAATCTTAACTTGGTGGTGTCCACTACAAAGATCAATTTTGGAAAACCAACTAGAACCTGAAACTAGATCAAGCATACCCTCAAGTCTAGGAATGGGAAACCTATACTTAATGGTGATCTTATTAATCGCTCTTCTATCCACACACATTCTCCAAGTTCCATCTTTCTTAGGTGTGAACAAGGTAGGCACAGCACATGGACTAAGACTATGTTGGATATAACCCTTCTCTAGCAAACCATTTACTTTCCTATTAAGTTCTTCCCTATCTTTAGGGTTCAGCCTATAGTGTGGCAAGTTAGGAAGTTGTGACTCTGGAACTAAGTCAATAGCATGTTGGATTTCTCTCATAGGTAGTAAATCAAAAGGAAGCTCATCTGGGGTGATGTCTTTAAATTCTTCTAAGAGATAGACTATTTCCTTTGGTAGCTCAGTATTCGCTAGGATAGCAACCCTAAAAGAAAACTTAGAGACTACAACTAGAATAATATTGGTCTCTTTGGACTCTTGAGAAAATTGTCGCTTTATCAGGAGGTGTAAACCTTGGAGCTTTAATTAGGAGTTCTATAGATTCTTAGGACTCTTATCCTTTAACTCAGGTTTAGCACGACGTAGTAGGATAGTTTTTCCCTCATGCTTAAACACATAAGTGTTTGCTCAACCATGACTAATGACATCATGATCATAAAGCCAAGGGCATCCTAATAAGATGTGAGAAACATCCATAGGGATGATGTCATAGAGGATCTTTTCTTCATAATCTCCTAAGCGAAGAGGCACATGACACTGTTCAGTAACATATAAGGAAGTATTATTAACTCAAGCTACACAAAAAGGTTTTGGGTGGGGCTTAGTCTTAAGGCCAACTCAAGCTACTCCCTGACCGAAAATCACATTCCTCTTACTTCCACTATTAATGACTAGTTTGCACGATTTATCTCTGCATTTCACAAAGGTGTGAAAGATACTATTCCTCTTCCAAGAGTCCTTAGGTGCAGGGATAGATAGGAGAAATTGCATTACCCTAAAGTGTCCTAACTCATACTCTTCCGCAATAATCTCTTTCTCCACATCAGAGGGGCACTCGATAGGATTTACTACTATATCAAGAATATCCTCAGTAATCACATCATCCTCTTATGATTCAAGAAGTAATACACATTATGGGCATTTTGATGCTATGTGACCCTTAGAATGGCACTTGAAACACTCAATAGTTGAGCCATTAGTACGAGAACTAGGACCGACAGATTCATTGGGCTTCCTTATGTTGCTCTAAAATCAGATGTTTGACTAGAAGGAAGTTGAGAGCTTGACTTAAGGAAAAAACCTATAGTTCGGTCAGCAAGAGGAAGGTTGCGAGTTTGTTGAAACTATGTGCCTTGCATGGTAGGTCACCTAATGGAGGGGTACCTAGATAAATATTCTATCTCATGAGCTTTATGGTAAGCTTCCTCAAGGGTTTCAAGAAAGTTGATCTTGAGCTCTCTTTGAATGTCTAATCTAAGCCCATTAATAAATCCAGTGAGTGTTGTCACAAGGTCTTCTTTTAGGTCACATTGAATTGTGAGGTCATCAAAACGGGATATGTAGTTAGAAATCATGGAAGTTTGTCTTAAATTAAGGAGTTGACCTTATAGTTGGCTCCTATAATGGGCTAGCACACACTTTTCCTTCAACTTTATCTTCATTTTAGCCCATGTAGTTACTGACGATTGACCTTGGTGATCCAGGTTTCTTTAAACAGTCTGCCAGTATTTTCACACTGATCTAATGAGTTTCATTTTAGTGAAACGTATTTGTTAGATGTCATTCATATCATACCACCCAAAGTAATCCTCCATTTTAGCTAACTAATTTAAGAAAGTAGTCGGATTTAATGTACCGTCAAATTCAGGAGCATCTGCCTTGACTTTCTTAGTGATGTCCTCTACATGACCACATCTAGGGATATCTTGACTAGATTTAGGGATTGACTCATCATTCCTATGACTTCATCTCTATTCCAAAGATCATTCGTATAATCAAATTGGTGGGTATTAAGTCTACATAGGGATGCTCTATGGTGGCTACTGCTAGTATTTATGGATAAATAGTATGTACCAATATAAGGTACTCTCTGTTGATCAGGTGTAAGGATAGGTTGGTTTGATATCTTACTATTATTAGGGTTTGGTAGTAAACCTACCCTAGGGTTTGGATGTAGGTCCTCTTTATCTTTTCCTGTGTTGCAATGGCCTAAAAGGCAAATTGTATCGAGGGTTTCTCTAACCAGGGCTCTCAAGTCATCAATCTTATCATCATTCCTAAGAGTTGACTCCCTAATTGAATGGTCCACATACTCTTTAATAGCCCTTTCAAGGTTATGAAAGTTAGCAAGGGTGCTTTCATTGTTTTGGGTCAGCGTGGATTTTATGCTTGTAAGTTCTTAGTCAAATAGGTCTTGTTTATCAAGAATGTCTCGAATAGTCATGCAAAGTCAACACATGTTATATTACCATGTAGGGTTTAGGGTAGGTCTAATATCCTATTGGATAAAAGGTCCCTAAGTTGCCTCTACTAAAAGATGAAGACCCTATTTACCAAATTTAACCCTCCAGGAACTTAAAAGCTCCTCAAGGATTACACTTGCTAAATAAGTAACAATTTGAGTGAAGTCTTCACAGTGACCTCTGGGGGCCTAGAAACTCCTCAGGGAAACCGATAGAAACTTCAACTAACCTAGGGTAAAATTTGATTCAGGTGTAGGGCAAAACTATGTGTGAGGTGGTTGTGTCCTAGGATTATAAATATGAATAATGTTGAATAAAAAAGCAACAAATTAAATTAAAATAGATAATAATCAATATAAGTTAAAAGAGCACAATAGTAAAGAAATTAAAACTCAAAATTTTATGAAAAGTGACTTTTTTTTCCTTTTTTTGTTTTTTCTCTTTTTTTTGGCAAGATAATAGTAATTTTTATTCAATCAAATGTGCATACAAATCAAATGAGTTGAGGTGTTATTTAAAGGCCTCAACCCAACCCTAGAAATAAGAGCATGAAAATCCTAAAAATTCTAAAATTAAATAAAAAGATAACAATAATTGAAAAGATAACGATAGATGTTAAAAGATAATAATAATTTAAATTGATTCAAATTAAAACAAAATATACGTAATTAATATGAGATTAAAATATCTTTGATCTTCAAATCTGCAATATCCTTGTAATATCTTCACTTATTTCTTTTTAATTTTCTTCCCATCAGCTAGCTTTTGCATAACTTGAGTAGTTAGGGATAGTTTGGTTATTGGGATATGTGAGGAAGATTGGTTACTGTCATGCTGTGGTGGTAGAATTATGGACTTGAGCAGTGTTAAGAAAATGGGTTTTAGACAATTGGATATGGGAGAAGAATATATAGGACCAAAAAGCAAGCTTATGAAATTGGCTTGGCAATGGTACAACAAGAATTGGAAGTTGCGAGTGAAGCATGTGGTAAGAGAATGTAACCAATGTGTTGATGCATTGGCAAATATTGGTCTTGAACTAGTATAAAGATATGGGAATTAGGGCCAGATCTTGAAAGACCAAGACCAGGGCTTAAAAAGGGTAAGCCTAAAAATCCCGATAATATTTTAGGGCTCTTACTTTTTAAGTCCAACCTTAGTCCTCATGGTCGAAGAGCCTACCCACACAAGCAAGCCTCAACCCTAATTTTTTTTTCATTTTTCAATTTAAGAACTTAATAAACACTTTGATAATTCCAAAAAAAAAATGATTACACATAACATTAAGTTTAGAAAAATAAATTTATGTAACATCTGGATTGATATATTTGAATTTGAAATCTTGTAGTTCAAATTTCACATTTAAAATCATGTATTAAAAATCTTTTGTCTGGATAGTTTAAAAAATTTGAAGTGAAAAAGAGAAATGAACTGAGATTCAAAACAAAAATGGAAAATTAGAAATGACGGGTTTATTTATAATTTTTAATTAACAAGAGATGAGAAAAAATATCAGAGTCATAGTGAAAACGCAAAGAAAATAAGATGTTTAAAGTGACTAGAATTTCGAATCACTAGAGTGTAGAAGGAATTGAAATTACAAAGAAATTATAATTTGAAATGGATTTGGATTTGAATCAAATCAAATTCATAGATTTTATGTATCCAAATGAGGGAAATCCAAATCCAAGTCCAAATCCCCATTAATCCAAACATGCCATTAAGGAAATCCACAACCAACATGTACAATTAATTTGACCATCCACATCCAATATCATAGCCGTGAAAACTAACTTATTACTTCATTTCGTGAGCGCTGTTTGTTTGCTACTTAAGGGGGCTTGGCTAAGCTAGTTCTAGTGCTTTTTATTTTATATTTTATATTTTTTACCTAAAAATTTAAAATAATAATAATAATAATAATAATAATAATAATAATAATAATAATAATAATAATAATAATAAGGCCTAAAAGGGCAGGCATTTTTTTTTAGCCCATTACAGCCTTCACTTTTAAGCCTAAAATTCTATTACACTACATAAATCACTACATGGCCCTAGCTATATTTAGGCTTGAACGGGCTCAACTTGTTTTGCTAGCTCTACTAGCAGAAGGCATGCACACTTGGACTGATGAAATTAAGTGCATTGGGCAAATTTGCTTGGCATATAGATGTGGGTTAGGGTTTTGGTTGAGTTGGTCATTGTTTTTTTTTAATGTTTCTTTTGGGCTTGTGCCCCATTGTCAAACCAAAAAAAAAAAAGGATATATTGGGTTGAGAAGCATGAGCCCATTGGAAGTTCCAATAAAAAAAGATGGATTAGGTTGCATTGGGGGTGACAACGTAATTGTGATCTTCAAATCACTAGATTCATTATCATAAGAATTATTAGAATTGTAACATCTTTGTCTGACAGTCTCTATGCAAATTATTTTATAGCAATAAGTAATTTAGGGGTGCACATGGGTCGGGTCGGGCTGGGCTCCACCCTAACCTGATGCCTAACCCTATGTACATATTTGGGCATTAGGTTGCCTGAAGGTTTGGGTTGGGTTTTGCCTTAATGCACAAAATTTATTTTAAAATGTGAAAATAAATTTACTAACCAACAAAAAATATAATTATATTTATTTAAAATGGATTTTTTGTAAAAATAATGTTAGAATTTAAAGAAATAATTTTTAAATTTCATATAATTAACAATTATTCTTTATTTTTACTTTATATATATTTAAAAAAATCAATTTTAAATATTTAAAAAGATTAGAAAAATTGAAATTAGAAAAAATATGCATGATGAACATAAAAAATTAAGTAAAATAACATTATAAAATAATTAAGTTTTAAAAATATTTAACAAGTAAAATATATAAATACTTTTGGGCTGGGCTCTGCAAGCTTAGGATTGTCCCCAGCTTGATGCTTAGTCTGGCTAGCCCAACTGGCTTAGGGAGGACTAGGCCATTGGGCCACCTATATAACCCTGATAAGTATTTGCAAAACATATGTGAATTCTAAGTTAACCAACTTCCACAACAAGTCAACCTCTTGCCTTTTGATAAAATTTAATAACAAGCCATTATTATTTACAAATTATGAATTATATCGCATAGCTCATTTTTTCAAGTCCCATCTAAATTATGAATCAACCTCGAGTCTAGTAATGCACATGATGCATGACAATAATTTCGGTGCATGTATAGCTAACAAACAATACTTTCAATTAAATCGTCTTGCAATTCACATAGGTGTGCATAAAAATAACTATTCAATAATCAATTTAGTACCATTTCAGTGGTAATTATTAGGAAAGTAAAAATGCAAAACTAGTGTCCGTAACAATGTTGGATTGGCTAAATAAATAAGAAGCAAAATAATATTTAATCGTTCTCAGCTAATGACTCTCATTCTTTAGTTATATTTTTCTTCTCAAATGCATTGGTTACAACTACTACGTGTTTCACTGAAATATCCCAAAAGTCCTTAGTCTTTAATTCACTTCTTTCAGGGTACAACAATTAATCTTACAAAGTGATTGTGTCCTTGCTAAATGTACCATGTTCCCATTGGCCAAAAAATATAGCAATACTAAGATTAATAAGTTCCTTATTATAGGCTTTTTAGAAATTTCTAAATTTTATTAATAAATTTAGAATTTCAATAAGTTGCAAGTTTAAGTACTTCACATGGATTAACAAAAATAATCAAAAGTGATTTGTATCACAAATAATGATAAAGAATTGTAACTACTTTTCAAGATTACCTCCTAAATAAAATTAATATATATATATATATATATATTAATCACCTTTAATTTTTCTTATATAATATCTTCCTACAATACAATTTATTGAGTACATTTACAAAAAAAAAATAGAATTTAATTTTACAAAGGTCGTAGGGACTTGATTGTATTTTCTAAATTTCACGAGATTTATTTTTATATAAGTCCTTTATATGGGAGCTATCTGTAATTTTCTTATTATAAATATACAATTTTCTTTTTTACTAACCACAAATCAAAATAATGTAATGATAGTCAAAATGTGATCCATCATCGATGTGATAGCAAAAGAAATTATACAATACACAATTTTCTTTCTCGTTCTTCGTATCAACTTGTTTGTGGGATAACATTCAATTTTTGATATTGTTTTTTGTCCTTAACAACTATTTTTCTTATGAATCAGACCATGTTCACATTGTAAATTTGGTCTACCTTAACCCAACAATACAATTTTCAAAATCAAACCCAATAATCAAGACTTCCTAGCATACTTGATTTCTAAGCAGATCTTAGAAGTCTATGGACTTTAATTGACTATACCTAGCTATCAACTTTTATATATTTGTTGATATATGGTGTACCTGACTTGTGAGTAAATCTCAAAGACTTAGTGAGCAAATGACTTTGGTAGAGCCAAAAACACCATCAAAATTCAAAAGAGTTGCTTGTACTCATTTTCCAAAGCTGCATTAATTTCACCTACTCCCAGTTATTTTTACACCACAACGTCCACAAAAAGGAAACAAAAGATAATAATGGAACAAGGCATGCATGATACATTAATAGTAAAAAGAAACAATTATTGCAACATGACAAAGTTGGAACTTTCAAGGATCCCAAAGTAATATTACATACTCTTTTCCTTGCTGTATACAAATTACCTTACTGAAATTAAGAAGAGGTAATTAAATTATTGGTGTTGTTTAAAAAAGAAAGAATTTTTTTTTAAATTTACCCTTGTTAAATGCTTTACTCTTAATAAATTTTCTCTCATATATAACATTATGTTTTACCCTATTAAGAAAATTGTGAAAAAAGTAAAATAGGAAGAACGTAATTTTATTTTTACCTGATGAAGAACGTAATTATTGACGATTCACTTTTTGTTATGCAAAGTGATTCATAGAAAACATCACCAATTTTTCTTAAAAAGTAATTTATATACAGCATTAGATTGAGTAAAGGCTAGATATTTTAACATATATAATCAAATGGCTCTTATCTCACAGGATGATGATGTAACGTCAACATACATATTCAAATCTTAATATGATTTGGATTCGGTGATTATAGGCACTGAGTGCCTGTACTATCTCAGCTATTAAAATTCATATTAATAGTTTAGATAAAGTCACTTCTTCATTAATCTCAAGTGATGTATGAATTTAGAACCATTGATTTGGATATCAACAGTTTAGTGCCTGTAATAAGTTCAGTTACTGAATCCAAATCCACCTTCATATTTTAACTTTTCTTTTGATCATTATGTAAAATAAGATAAAATAGAAAGCATTTATAAATATACCAATAGTAAGATCCAAATCCTCCTACATGTTTGCACGTGGTGGCGTCACTAATAAAACATCCGTTACACCAAACAAGTGATAATCAAATCATATTTTGTATTAACTTAAACAATTATGGTTATATAAGCATACCAAAAAGAGTCTTTAGTCACATAGTTTATTATCTATATTTTTAATCATTGTTCAATATTATCTATATTGGCGCCAGTTTTTCTAACAAACAAACGGTAATTACCAAAATGTTCTAAGCATTTAACTACTTCATATGAATTAAGAAAAATAGTTAAAAGTGATTCGTATCACTACAATGGTAAAGAATTGTAACTACATTTCAAGATTATGTTTCAATTAATTCAATATATATTGATCTCTCATTACAATATAATTTATTAAGGGCATTTATACAAAGAAATTTCAATATTATTACTTTTTTATTAATATTTTTTGTTGGTGTTAAAAATAGCGTGTTAGACAGAAATGTCCCTTAAAGAAAAACACATATCCCTAAAGTTATCAAACTTTAATTGACTATATCTATCCACTTTCTTTTTGTAAGTAAATGACATACATGACTTGGGAGTACCCTTAAAGTCACACTCCATTTCACACGAAATAGCTTGTAATCATCTAAAACTCATTCAAGATGAAATCAAAATTTTCATTTTTACCGACCACAAATCAAAAAAATGCAAA
The DNA here is from genome assembly GCF_029017545.1 of Prosopis cineraria. Taxonomy (NCBI): domain Eukaryota; kingdom Viridiplantae; phylum Streptophyta; class Magnoliopsida; order Fabales; family Fabaceae; genus Prosopis; species Prosopis cineraria. Next base: position 28,651,053 of record NW_026555342.1, on the reverse strand, counting down.
GATAATTTAATTGTGGCCACTTCTCATCAATGTGATAACAGAAGAAATTATACGGCACGCAATTTTCTTTCTCATTCTTTGTATCAATTTCTTTTAGGGGACAACATTCAATCATTCACATTGATTTGGGTCCACATCATGACTTAGGTCTACCTAAACCCAACAATACAATTTTCAAAATCAAATCCAATAATCAGGACTTCATAGCTTATGGTTCACTAATTTTTTATATTAGTTATTAACGAGTATTTTAGAGATTTATACGTAGTATTATGTTAATTAAACACTTGGTTATCTGCATCGGCTCAATTTTCACTTTCACTTTTACATTGTTATTGTGACCAATATTCAGCTTTGAACCAAAATCAGATTATTCATATTGTAAACACGTTATCTTTAATTATTATTAATTATTATAAATTATAAATCAAATTTACAAATTGAGTTTTAATTTTGCTAGGATGTTATCCTTCAATATAAATTTTCAAAATATTTTTCTTTTAAATTGCATATAATTACCACTTCAAGTCTTAGATGTAAAAAGTGGATTATTAGATTGAGTGTTGTGATTTTTGAAAAATATATACTATTTTTTCCACACGCAATATATAATTTTTTTTAAAAGAATAATTAAAAGCAACACTACTTACATGTATTTTTCAAGACAATTGTGCAATTTTTCTTTGGGAAAATTAAGATGATATTACCAAAATAGAATATACGTAAAGGAGACACAGAGAAGCTGTTTGGTGTGAAATGGGGTGTAACTTTAAGGTTGATATGTACATCCAATCAATTAAATCTCTGTATATTATTGGATGAATAATTTATAATTTAGTTTGATTTTATTGGAAAAGCTAATTTGGCTTGTATTGTGGCGCACTTTTTTTTTTGACTTTTTCTTATAATTTATATTTACATTTTTTTAATTGATTGATACGAGACCTAGTTATATAGCTTTTATAATTCTAAAGTCTTTAATATAATTAACAAAAATCATGAAATATATTTTATCTGTTTCTTTTGGCCCGCATTGAAGAAAAAAATAAAAATACTGTAAAACTTAATAAAAGCTTCATTCAATTTAATACATAGTCATAATTGGACTTTGTTCCCACCTTCTCTCTCTATATAATATGTTGTTATATATGATTTAATGTATTCAATTATTCATCAATTAAAGCCACGTGTGTGTTAGTACGACTTGTCTTGATTTAGAATTGGAGAAGTATAAAACAGGTGCAAATTCCTCAATGCACAAGACTTGCAATTTTATGAGTCTGATATGCTTAGACATGGCAAAACCTTCTTCCTTTGTTTTCCTCTTCTTACTCCATTGTCTTGTGGCCTCCTTAGCTTGGACCAATACAAACATCATCACTGACAAATATGCACTTCTTGCCCTTAAATCCTCTATCACTTCAGATCCATACAATTTCTTAAGTAATTGGTCTATCTCTTATTCTCCATTCGATTGGGTTGGTGTCACTTGCAATACTCGTCATGAAAGGGTCCATTCTTTGAATCTTGCTGGCATGGATCATAAAGGCACTATATGTCCACTACTGGGAAATCTCTCATTTCTTGTTGAACTTGATCTTAGTAACAACAACTTGAATGGTCAACTACCAAAAGAGCTAGTCCGACTACATTGATTGAGAACATTCAACTTGAGCTACAATAACTTTCATGGTAAAGTTTGAATATGGGTAGGAGATTTATCTATGCTTGTGGACTTGAGTTTTCAAAATAATAGTCTTCATGGATTTGTTCCATTATCTCTATTCAATCTATCAAAGTTGGAGATCTTGAATTCGAATAATAATTTAATTGAAGGGGTCATTCCACTCGAGGTGGGAAGACTTAAGTTCTTGAAAATTTTATGATTTTTAGGTAACAAACTTTCAGGAATCATTCCCCCAGCAATCTCCAATTTGTCTTCACTTGAGCCATTGAGTTTGTCTTATAATAATTTGTCAGGAAGGTATTGACTTACTTTTTTTTTTTTTTTGTATTGTTATGGTAATGATTGATATCATCTGAGGAATAAGGGATGCGCGGTCACAATTGTCAGGATTGTTCTTGAAACCAACATATCTGGAACATTTAATTTTGATTTGGATAATATAAATTATATTTTTATTTTATTATTTATAATTAATTGTTATTTTTAAAAAAGTTTGAAGTTTCCTAACAGAGATATGTTTTGATAGGAATGATGAAAAGCAAGGGCCAAATAAGATTTCAATGTGTGTTTTAGATTATTTTTTTTATCATAGTTAATTGAAGGAACTTAGAATCTAATCTCCTGAATGAGTTGAGTACATCTTACAAGATATATAGGAATTTGGTAGAAATAATTAAGCCACCAAATTTGAAAAGATAACAATAGTAAATCTAAATTAAACTATTCTAATTCCATATATTCTGTGATGTGAAACAAAATAGAATGATAAAATGAACTGCAACAAAAAATAATGTAATGGGCCTTGGGGAATAGCCCAATACGTTATCCAACATTAATCCATCCAAGTGTCTCACTGAACCACTTATCCAAATAATTGATTCTATGGTTATTCCTGTTTTAAAACAACTGTGGTTGTGTTTTCATCATTTGGAATATATTTGTGTTATTTCTTTATATTTTATCATTTTTTAGAAGTATAAAATTGTTATTGACATATGCTCTTTCTCCCTACTAATATTTCAAGGAGACGTTCCAAATGAGCTTGGTGATCTTTCACAACTAAAGATATTGTATCTTGGAGTGAATCAACTAGTTGGTTCTATACCATCTTCATTATTTAACAATTTAGTGTGACAACACATTGCACTTGCAATAAATCAGTTATCTGGGAGTCTCCTAACAAATGTGTCTTGGGCTTCCAAAACTTGAATTATTTTATGTAAATGAAAATTATTTATCTGGAGAAATACCTTCCATTTGGCATCAATGCAATGAATTGGCAAAGTTACAATTAGGTAATAACATGTTCAACCCAGAAATTATTCCAAGTGACATTGGAAATTTTACCAACCTTCAATCACTAAATCTTGCCAACAGAAACTTAGAAGGTGAGAGTTTTAATTAAATGATGGTCCTATCTATTTCCAGTATTTGATAAGACACTAGTGAATATTGATAATTTTAAAGGCATGGAATGTGAGGCTTTCAAATGATCCAATCATAATTAAAATGTCAATTAGCTCTGGATTAGATTATTTAATCCCAAAGTGAATATGAAATGACATATATGATATAAAGAGCTGTAAAAGTGAGGTACAAAGAGAGGATTGTTTGGCAGGAAACATTTTTGAATCTATACATATATAGATATGTCCCTAACTGTATATGTCAAGTGGTTGGGCCATTAGGTGAATGGGTGTGTGTTTTTCTTCCTAGTCTCTCGGATAGAAATAAATTTGAAATGAGATCATTTTGTTTTTCATCATTTCATTCATTTTCCATATTCTTATAATGCATGGGTTTATATATATATATATATAGACAACACACACTCATATATAATGGTGAAATAAAGCTTTAATTAAATTATATTTGTGGAGACGTTCCTAATGCAACACAACATATCTTTTACGGGATTTTATTTTACAATCCCTTTTAGGAATGTTTAGTTATTTTGATGATTTATATTATCTATATTTGTTTTCACTATAATGATATAATCTGGAAGGGATAATATAAGATCATGAAAAGGACTAGTTGGATTATGATGTTTCTCTCTTGCCTTTTATTTTTCATTTTTTGCCTATATTTTCTTTTTTTTTTTTTTTTGCACAGATTCCCATCCCATACATGAGAACTAATGTATTCTATGGTTATTGGTACTGCCGATTAAGGGACGTGGCTTTTTAAAGTAATTGGAACTGTACATATCACCATTTAATTTGAGTGTTTTAGTGTTACTTCTCAACATAGTAAGTCTTGAAAGATGTAAAAGAAATTCTAACTACGGACATACTGTGTTTCAAATTTATTTTTTTTGGCCAAACTATGTTTCAAATATTTGAAGTAAGTATATTCCATCTTCATTATTTACAAGTTTATTCTTTGGATCAAATAATTTATCTGACAATCTCTTAACAAATATCTGACCTGGACTTCCAAAACTTGAATTATTTTATGTACATAAAAATGATTTGCTGGGCAAAATTATCCCTGGATGGTTTCAATAGGGCATATATACCAACTGATTGTTGGAATATTTTATATTTTTAGATCAAATGGAATGTTTTAAGTTTAATTCCATGATCTCTTTCATACAAATTCATGAATATTGAAATATTTTTAATATACTAAGATAGAATTCTTAATTTTGCTATCAAACTATTTAGATGTTTCCCAACACTTTTCATGTGGGTGTGTAGTTTTTATGAATTATTTAATTCCTTACAAATACCAAAATTCAGAGACACACATATGGTAATATTTTTGTGAAAAATATTATTATTTGATTTAACCTCATATATAATGTAATGGACAGTAGCAATTATATAAAAAAAGATTGACCTTTTATTATCTATTTATATATTAGAATAAATAAGAAAGAAATCTTCTGCGTGTTGGGGAGGGAGGTAGGGGTGCAAACTCTCTTGAAAGAAAGAATCTAATAGGGGAAAGGCCCGGTGGAAATATTTGTGTGTGTGTGTGTGTTTTTTTTTATTCTATTTACCATTGTTATATTAATTTTTAGGAGAATAACAGATAGGTCCCAAGGGGACAATTAATTCAAATTAAGACCTAAACAATTTCAAATTGTCAAACTCCAAAGTTTTGCAAGTTCAACACTTTATTTTGTAATTTCGTTGTAATGAATTTACAACTTGTTTTTCAAATTTTAACATGGTTGAAGAATAAAAAAATTTATTTTCCCTATTAAAAATTGAAATACAAGTTGCAAATTCATCAAAACGAAATTATAAAATTAAGAGTCGAACTTGCAAATTCTTAAAATTTGCCACTTTAAAATTTGTTGGGACTTAATTTGAATTAATTTGTCCCCTTGGAACCTATCTGTCATTCTCCCATTTTTGACTCCTAAAAAATGCCCAACAATTAATATAATTTCATATAGCTTTCTTGTTTCATTCTATCATTATCTTGATTTTATTCTCTCCAAGATCAATTTAGTGTTAAATGATTAATCAAAGTCTTGTAACTATTATATCTTACTTTAATGTAATTTTAATTGTTACACTTTTGAACTGTAACAGGTGAAATTCCATTGTCTCTCTTTAGCATTTTTACTCTAAGAATTGTGGGTTTAGCAAGAAAACAATTTGAATGGTAATCTTCCAATACTAGCTGGCAATGAGACGTTGCTAGAAATATTAGATCTACAGTACAATTCCTTTACAGGTATGATCAATCTACCATCCTTTACTTTTATTTTTTAACAAACTTTTCATTTATTATTATGCTTATTTTATTTTGTAAGAAATTTTTTTAACTAAAGCCACTTCAGGAGTAAAAATTATAGTACATTTCATACATTTAATACAATCCATTTTTCTTAACCACTAACTTTGAATTTTTATGTCAAGAAAAGTTGTAGCACACATGGCTCTTATAAAAATCCATTTAATTTTTACATGAGGGAGTTGCCAAAAAGGGTTATGGTACATATTTTCTATTATTGTTAAGCCTCTAATTATCAAATTTCTATGCATTATTTATATCACTTTGGAAATTGCTAGTCTTATGCGTACTAACAACAAACAAACATTTTGTACTTCGTTTAGGTAGAATTCCTTCATTTATTTGGAACATGTCTTCTTTGATAGAGGTTGAGCTTGGCACGAATCATTTAAATGGTAATTTACCAAAAGAATTGTGCCATCAACTCCCTTTACTTGAAATCTTCAATGTTGATAGTAATCAATTAGAGGGAAGCATTCCAAAATCAATAAGTAATTGCACATCTTTAAAGGAATTGTATTTGGATGGTAACTTATTTATAGGTATGTATAATGTACTTATATTTATGTATCCATGTTTTCAATCTTTTCTTTTTTTTTTGAAAGGGTGTAAATCTAAAATGCCATTACTTTTATTTTTAGATTTTATGTGTCATAGAAACTTTAATCTTACATTTTTTTTTCTCCCCTTAGCACATTGTTAATCAGTTTAACTTATTTTTTTAATTTTTTATCTTGCAAATTCAATAAAACTTCTGGGGTTAAAACGGGTATTATTTAAAATAATTTTTGTTATTTTTAACGTAAGTTTTTGACTTGTTCTTAAACACACCAAATTTGATAATATTTTTATGATAGGATAAGTCTAATACAAATTGTAACATTAAAAGACATACAAGCTTGGAGTTTTTTTATTATATATATATATATATAAATTATAACAACTCTGTATTATTTAAGTAAAATTATATTTGATATTTTTATTAAAATTACAACATATCAATTGAAAAATCATAATAAACAAAATTATTTAAATACGTATAAAAATTAATTACAAATTATAATATAGCAATTAAATAACAAGTCTAAAGCCAACTCAAGCTAGTTCAACTATATATGAGCTTAGACTAATGAACCAGAATATGAGATCTTTTCAATAGTCAGACATATAATTAGATTGCTTCATTTTAATGCATTTGGGTTTAAAAAGGAACTGTTCTTCACGTTCAATCGAAATTAAATAATACTATTCAAATTGAAGAGCGTTTTTCATACAATAATTTTTGAACAATTATTTAATTTGAAATTAAAAAGAATATCCAAAATACACACACACACACACGCACACACAAAACATGTGAACTCGCTGTATATGATGTGGAACCTTTTTTTCTGTTGAGCAAAGCATACTTGATAATTTCTCACTTCAACTATACCAAAAACAATTTGCCAACAAATTAAAGTAATTTAATGAATTATGCCACACATGATTAATTAGTAATACACAAATATTCAAATTTCTGGAATTAGCAAGAGATGTGTTGTTTTTTGTTATAGTATATATGTATATTATATGCAAGTTTATATTACCTGTTTTATTTATCTTTTAACTTAAAGTCCGTACTGTTGTGAAAATGTTATTATCTATCACTGTTCAGTCATTTTATTAGAGTTGATGATTATAAATTATATTTGGACTCCAACCTCTTTACAAGCATGAGATTATTATATCTTTTTTCTATTATTTTCTTGGTTTTTAATTATTTTGTCTCAGAATAAATTTAAAATGAGATTTTGATTTTCGTCATTTCATTAATATTATAAGTATGTATTCGTAGTGGGGACCTAATATAGCTAGTGATTTACAATCCCAAAATAACAAAAGATCATACCATGAATTGATGGTAGTCTATGATTTTCTCTTTTCCCCCCTCATAGATCATTTTTTCTAGAAGAGTGAAATTAAAATGAGATTTTATTTTTTAATCATTTCGTTCATTAATATTGTTCGTCAATAGAATAGGGCGTATATATAGGCATATAACTTGTGATTACAATCCCATAATAACATAAAGATAAGATCATGAACTGATGGGATTGATCAATCAAAAAGCTAATTTGAAAAAGATATTTGATTGTAATGAGTTTAATTTGAAAAAAATAGAGAAGTGGGATTAAAATATTTTAACTATTTTTTCTTACTCTTTTATTTATATCTTCCAAATACAAGAAACAAAAAAATTATTTAAATGGTATATAATTTACAGGGAAAATGAAGAAGAGGGAAGGGGAGATCCTAATGGGTTTAATTTAGGAAAAAAAAAAAGGAGGAGTGAGATGAAAATATTTTAATTATTTTTCCCTACTTTTTTAATTTATATATTCTCTCCACTAAAATTTATAAGAATATCCCCTCCCTCCCCTATTCATTTAAATATTGACAGTTTTATCACTCTCCTATTAACTTCAACCCTATTTTTTTAATCTCCCATTAGACTACATCATTTCCCTGTTTAATTTTATTTTTTGGAAATTTTATTTTCTTATTCCACAAATTTATTAATTTCCTATTAAATAATTATTCAAAAATTTCAAAATAAAAACATTACTTTATTGAAGTTTCCAAAAGAAATATGCGATCAACTCTCTTTACTTGAAATCTTTTGCATTAATTAGTTATAATCAATTAAGAGGAAGGATGCATTTCTTTTTGGTAATAATTAAGGGGAAGAATTCTAAATTCAATAAGTAGCACGTCTTTAAAAGAATTATATTTAGATGGTAACTGATCATTCATAGATAGGTATATAGTTATATTATGTTTTCTTTTTTTTTTTATTTCTCTGAAATGGATTGAATCGAAAATGGGATTTTGTTTTTCAACTTTTCATTCATATGAAGGGGCTTTGTATATAGCTAGTTCAAACCAATCATAACATGGGCCTAAATGTTTTATCTTTCTCTTAATAACTTTGATTTTATATTTTCTTTCTCTCGCCTTTATTGAAGAATACATATATTCTTTATTCATTTAACTTCTATTTCAATTTTTTTATTTTGAAAATTCATTAATTTCAAAGCTGATTGAGAGAAAATATAGTTTTTGTCTGGCTTTTCTCTCATTCTTTTTTCTTGCCCCATCATTTTTCTCTCTTCTTGCCAATCACAACATTAATGTGCCCATTTATTATATATATCTGTATACGCACAGATTTTATCGCTCTCCTATCAACTTTAACTCTATTTTTCCTCTCCCCTTTATGAAAGAATACATCATTTCCCGGTTTTATTTTCTTTTTTAATTGTTTATTTGTATTGTGTAAGTTTATTTATTTTCTATTAAATAATTATGCAACAATTATAGCATAAAAATTTTTTGTTTAGAATAAATAATTATTCAACAATTACAACATAAAGAGTAGTTCATGATTACCCTAATATTTTTATTTTAAAAATTTTAGAAATAATTTAAAACTAATGAAATATATATATATATATATATATTTTCTTATCTGATCTATATAAAAGACATGATTTCCATTTACTTTTTTTTTTTTTGGTCCAGGCTTTGTACATGAAGGTATGGGTGAACTTAGTAACCTTAATATCTTGGACTTTGGCAATAACCATTTGAAAGGAGCAATTCCTTCTAATATATTCAACGTTTCAACATTGACAATTTTGCACCTTGGTAATAAATTTCTCTCTGGCCTACTCCCATCATATTTAGGAATTGGCCTTCCCAACTTGAAGCAATTATTACTGGGGGAGAATGAAATGAGTGGACAAATTCCAAACAGCATATCAAACGTCCTGTTTGGTTCAATTCAATATCTCTTTACCAATGCAATGCAATGCGATGCAATGCAGTGCAATGCAATAATATTTACCGTCAATATGTTTGGTATGAATTTTAAGGAAAGTGGGAATGGAAGATTAGTGTAACATTTTTTAGAATAAAAATATATATAAAGACCAAATTAACCTCAAATGAACACACGAGTCTTCTTAACTCTTTCTAGAGATGTGCCCAAGCTACCAATTCGTGAGGACAACTGAGGCCCAGCACGCTGTGGTCGTTCCTTCCGCACCTCGTCATCATCGTTCATTCAGCCAGTTGTCCTCATCCATCGAACCCAATTCCTCCATCATCCTCGACCTCCTTCTCTTGTCGTTGTCACTGTGTTTCAAATCCTTGAGCTAATGTCCTTGCTCTTATGGCTGAAAAAAACCTCATCTCGTAGTGGCTGTGCTTCACTCCTCCTCGACCCTAACCTCTTGTGACCAATCTAGATGCTTCATCTTCATTCTCAACCTTATCCATGTCTAATAGCTACCAGTGCTACAGCCTTACCACTCGTCTGGGTGTCTCCGGCAAAGAAACTGACTGAAAATAGTCTATGAATCAGGGACCAAAAGCTTGTATTCTTCTTTGCTTTATAACCCAAAAACATATAATAATTATAAATTTCTATAGCTAAGAAAAAGAAAAACTCACTTGTTGTGGCTAATCCCCATCTTCCAACTGAGAATTCATCAGACACTTTGCTCTGCTGTAAGACAGGTCTCTCTCTCTCTCTCTCTCTCTCTCTCTCTCTCTGTGCCTATATATATCCAACAAAAATGAATGAAAAAAATATGAAATTAAGTTTGATCATAACATATATATCTTTAGTATTAAAATATGATATGTACTACATTTGATCGGTTTCTTTCAAGTGGAATAAATTTCTGCAACATCAATCAACAAAAAAGCATTTGAATTAAAGAAAATGATTAAACAAACACAAAAGATAAAATGGCATTATTGAATGGATTCTAAGTGATGTAAAAAAAAAACCTTCCTAGCGCATGAAAAATAGCTCTCAAACTTAAAGCATTTTATTTTACTCTTAAAATAATAAAGCTTTCTAATGAATTCTTAGTTGGCAGAAAATTGAACATGCAGTAAGACTAGGAATAGAGATGACTAATACTACGAAAGGAAGGTTAAAAGCTAGAATTCTTTCGGTTGATGGAGTTGAGAAAATCTTTCTGCAATTCTTAAAGGAAGAGAAAGTTCATGTGTAATTTCTTGTCCCCTGCTTCATCAGATATTACTCTGTAATGCACCAACAGGACCCAACATATGTCCAAATGTTGTGCAAAATTTTATTGATAAGAAAAATTTACTTTGTTTAGCATGTTTTTGTTCATTCATTCATTTATTTTTTGGTATTAATGTCCTAAACTCTTGCATATAAAGTAAAAAGGATGGCACTATTTCTTATATTTTTTCTATTTTGATTTTATATGTTATGGTACTTTTTCTTTTATATAAATAATGGACAACCTTCTCTAACTATTATAATACACACATACACACTGATATCAATTTGTATGAACCTACTTTACAATATAAATTTGACATCATTTTATGGAAACCATATTAATGTACTTGTCATTCTATACACACAAAAAGTACCTTCACGATAAAGCAAATAAATGCCATCCTATCCAAAAAAAATATATAAATCCAATGCTTGATTACAAAAAATGAAATCTTACGTGTTTAATATCCAAAACATAATAAACTATCTAAATCAAATTCCTTTAACTCTCCTAAATAAATTAGTTATACTAGCTAATTTATGAGACTATGAACCCAACCAGCCTTGAGTTCACCTGGAATAAGTGGGAATCCAATCATCAAGTTTTGAGATTTAGCAATTCTAACATGAGCTTTATTGATCTTATCAAATGTCAGCCTTTCAACTTTCATTAGTTCCCTATACAGCTCTTGAGCAAGTTTCACATGAGATGAATCTTGACGAGAGTTGACAAATGATTTCCACATAGTCTCAGAGACTTAGACCAAGGTTTTAGAAGATTCCTTCATTGCTTCAGACAACACATCCACAGCGTCACAGCTTGTTCTGTGCCTCTTTCGAGATGTTGACTGCACTTCAATTGAAGAAATAGGTGGCTCATTCTGTGTGCTTACATTTTGATCTACCTCAATGTCTTGTTCACCAGTAGGGTTATCATGGTTGTTCTCATTTGCCGCTTTAGTTGCATTTGCCCTTTGTTCATCCTCCTCTTCAGCTCAATTTTGGAATAAGGCACTGTTTCCTGCAGCACAATCCTTACCCCATACAAATGTCAACTTCTCAAAGTGTCACATCTTCCTATTATGGAATTCACCAGCTTCTTTGTTCACCTGAAAATGCAACAAATTTGTCACATAACAACAATTGGAGCTTGTTTGTACTTTAGAATGCATGTCATACCTTTACATATTGTTCCTACACCATGTCCTTAGCCTCAATGCACATATTTACTGGGTCCCAACCAAATCTAGATGAATTAGCACCGTAAATCATGTTATGGATAGCTTGCCATTGTATCTTTAATGTCCTTAATCTTGACCAAATATTAGGATGTGCTTTGATTTTGGTGCCTGGAATCTTTTCTTCCAATATTTGTTGCAACTTCCCTACATAGTCCCTACTAAATCGTGTGTCAGCAACAAACTTGCCTTCAAGCTTCAACTGAACCAAACAATCAACAAGGACATCATCCTCTGAAGCAGTCCACAAATGCTTGTTTCCCTTTGTAGCATTGTCCTGCTCTTGATTGTCCATTCTAAAAAAATCACATAAACACATTGAAACAAATATAATATGGAACAAAGGTTGAGAAGCATATAAATATAGAAAAAAATGTTAGATAACATAGAAACACATCCAAATATAAAAGTACTAGGTCCACCATTAAATTACAATAAATCTCATTAAATTACACATCATATGATAATATATGATCCAAATCATAACTACTAATAAAATTGATCCATTACAAACAACTTATCTATTTCCCCTATGAGCTCTAAAGGCATTGAACATTTCATTAGCTAAATTATCCTGAAACGCACTCCAAGCATTTGTGGGCTCCATAGTTAGAATGGGATTGAACTCTGTAGGGATAGCTAGTTCATCTTATGCATCATATTGAGCTGCCAATGGATCATCCAAGTTGTCCCGCATTATAAGATTATGGAGCAAGCAATAAGCAATAATATATCAGTTCTGAATTCAAATTGGGTAAAATGATCTCAATATTGCCCATCTTAATTTCAGCATCCCAAAATACCTTTCAATTATATTTCGTGCCGATGAGTATCTCATATTAAAACACTCTTAGGGAGTTTGAGGATGTCGACCATCTCGCCACTCACTAAGATGATACTGTTGACCTCTATATGGGGCTAAGAACCCTTGACAATTGGCGTAGCCAGCATCAACCAAATAAAAATTGCCTACACCAATTAATGATTGTCAACAATCAAATGCCTATTCAAAAATCAACATGTAGGACATAATTATACTCTAAATAGTAAAAAAGTCATTGATGTATCTATACCTTGAGGCACCTTAAACCCATTAGGTCTACTAATTGCATCTCGTAACACTCTTCCATCAGCTGCAGAGCCTTCCCAACCTGGATATACAAATATAAATTGACCATCTTGAGAGCACATACCAAGTACATTTGTGGTTACTTCGCCTTTTCTATTTTAGTACCTAGCTTTTATGGAAATTGGCACTTGAACCCTTATGTGCATGCCATCCAATGCACCCAAACAACCCTATATCCAAAAGCAATTATAAGTTATCATATATAAATTATCTGATAAGTTAATTTGAAAAAACACAATACATTCATACCTTAAACCACTTCGACCGCTCATCATTTGAATCTTCAGGAATTAGCTCCGGCTTTTTGAAAAGCTCTCCTTGGATGCGCATCATGCCTCTTAGCACTATGGTAAAATAACGGCTAATGGTTTCCCCAGACCTCCCAAACTCAAATTGGATGACCCTATTTTTAATATGATGAGTATATGCAAGAACATAGCTACTTGCTCATCCACTAACATATGTCTAGTTGGTTTGAGGCCACCTATTGTATCTAGCATGCCACAAAGTTTATCAAATATAGATCTATACATCCTAATTTGGTTGTAACAAGTCATGTCACTACCATGTACCAACTCCCTAAGATGCCTTCTCTTTGTATTAAAATCAAGAGAGTATGAATGATCTTGTATAATCCTATTACTTACAATAGTTACAGTACTCATCATGTCCATAAATAATGTATGCAAAGTATGGAAATCAGTAACCACCCAAGCAATACATGGAGATCTCCTTTCTCATTATCTTGGTCCATATTGTCTTATTCTGCTAACCACCCATATAGATTTTAAAATCAAACAAATAACATAAAGGTAGCAAAACTACACACTCTTATAGACCCACAACTTAAAGAGAAAAAAAAATAGAAGCTAAATAACAAATGGGATTGTCATCAATAATGATTCTTGACCACCTAAGATTAAATATTGAAAAAAAAATGCTAATAGATAGATGCCATTACAAGGTACTCTCATTTACTATCATTTATTTAAATTAAAATATATAGGTGAAGCATTGTCACTTTTTGAGAAATAACTTTTACTAGCTCAAAAATAGAGAAATAAGATACCAAGAAAGAGGTGCCAAAGTAGCTATTCAAGATATAATTAAAAATACAAGCACACACTTTATTAAAAATACAAGTTTGGAGGTTATTAGATATTAAAGCATCAAATAAAAAGCATGCAAACAATTAAAAACAATAGGAGCAATGAGATAATTAGGTGAAATTCAAAAGACTCAAATATGGGTTGCCGTAGAAGGTAGCAATTGATGATATAACAATTTTTGTAAGAAACAGCAACAAGAATATAGAATATGGGTTGCCCTAAGAAAGAAAAACAGCAACAAACAGCAAAAGGAAGAGAACCCAAAAACATATTATTCCCCAAGTTAGCTGTTTCAACCTACCAAAATGAGTAATGAAGTCTGGGAAATTCCTATAAAAGTTGTTATAACCCAAATCAAGAAATCACAAACTGTCACAAGTACAATTTGGTAATGCCAGTTCTAGAATAGAACTAGAAAGCAAATTTCCATAGAGTTTGAGAGAAACAAGCCTATCGCACATATTTCAGATGAATGGAGGTAAAATTCCACTCAGAAAATTTTCACCCAAATCAATTTCAGAGAGGGAGGAAGTATAGCCAAGTTCAACAGGAATTCATCCTTTTAAAGAATTGAAGATAACACATAAGAGAATAAAGGGAAGCAGTTGAAGGGAACTAAAACATAACTCACTTCACCAGCGATAATACTGTGGCTTTTCGTATGCAAATTCCTGGGTGGCAATTCTACATTTATGGCATGCTAGGGCATTAGGAAGAGCAAGAAAAATTTTCTTGGGGCAAGTCTTGTCTTTTCCATAGGTTATTAAGGATAAAATTGTAATTTTATAAACATTGCATGTGTGCAATCATCATTCATAGGTCCCCCCTAGGAATAACCATTACCATGAAAGGGTGCAAAAGTCATTACATGTGTAATGTGTTTACAATGTTTAAGCCCAACCAAATAGGCCTAGCATGGTAATGGGGAAAACATTACCATTGCATAGGTGCAATGGGCTTGAACCAAACACGCTGAAATGCATCTAAGCCCATCAAGTTAGATTTATCATCAAACAAATTTAGTGGAGATATACCCAACATACTTTGAAATTTAACAAACTTGATGGAATTAGATTTGGATAGGAACGATTTGACTGGGTTGATTCCTGATACAGTTAACAGATTACATGGCCTCCAACATTTAAACCTCAACAACAATAGATTAAATAAGTCTATCATAAATGAACTTTGTCAACTCAAAAGTCTAAGTGAGTTGTATCTTGCCAACAACATGTTTTTAGATGCGGTTCCAATATGCTTCGGGAATACTTCTCTATGGAAGTTGAATTTTAACTCTAACAAATTGATTTCTCATATACCCTCTTCTCTTTGGAGTCTCAAAGATATCTTGGTCTTAGACATATCCTCCAATGCATTGAGTGGAATAATTTCACCAAAAGTATCAAACTTGAGAACAATTATACTATTGAACTTGTCAAGAAATCAAATTTTAGGAAGCATCCCTACAATTATAGGTAGCCTGCAAACTTTGCAAACCCAATCTTTGGCCCAAAACAAATTACATGAGAATATTCCTGAATCATTTTGTGGCATAATAAGTATGGAATCTTTGGATCTTTCCCACAATTATTTGTCTGGTGTGATTCCAAAATCCTTAGAGTTATTAATCCATCTTCAACACATTAATGTTTCTTATAATTTATTGCATGGAGAAATTCCAAGTGGGCAGCCTTTTCAAAATTTCACTGCTGAATCTTTTATGATGAATAATGATCTTTGTAGGAAGTCACAATTACAAGTTCACCCATGTAGGAAAGAACACAAGCACATGTCAAATAAATTGAAGCTATTGATAAAGTGCTCATTGCCTATCATATGTATAGCTGTCATTTTTATTGTTTCAGGCATTGTCTTTTTAAAGTGTAAGAGAGATCATGTTAATGATTCAACCAATAGGGATTCAATAAATTTTGACACACTAACTAGGATATCCTATTATGAGCTTTGGCATGGAACAAATGGATCTAATGGGAGTAATCTTCTGGGCTCTAAAAGTTTTGGATTAGTATACAAAGCAACTCTCCAAACTTAAAAATAGTTTCTATCAAAGTATTTAAGTAAGCAATGGAAGAAGCATTAAGAAGCTTTAATATTGAATGTGCTGTCATATGCAGTTTACGCCATCGCGATCTCATTAAGGTCATCAGTTGTTGCTCAAATGATCATTTCAAATCTCTAATAATGGAATTCATGGAAAATGGGAGTCTAGACAAATGGTTATATTCTCATAACTATTATTTAAATGTCTTGTAAAGGTTGAACATAATGATTGATGTGGCAGCTACTTTGGAGCATCTTCATCATGGTTCTTTGACACTAGCTATTCACTGTGATATGAAACCAAGCAATGTTTTGTTGGATGAAGATATGGTAGCTCATCTTACTGATTTTGGTATTGCTAAATTGTTTGGTGAAGGACAACTAGAAATTTATACCAAAACTTTGGCTACAATTGGCTATATGGCACTAGGTAATGGTTTGATAATATTTTTTGGATTTATTTATATGTTTTGTTTGTTATGCCTTATAAAATTTTATATTATTTGATTTGCATGTCTTCATGTGTAAATATTTGAATTCATGATACAAAAGAAAAGTTTAACCACATCTTGCATTATGTTTGTGACATTGTGACTTTTATACTAATTGTTTGAATTGGCATAACCAAGTATGGATCGAAAGGAATTGTTTCTATTAAAGGAGACGTGTATAGTTATGGTATTTTGCTAATGGAAATCTTTACAAGGAAGAAGCCGACAAATGAGATGTTTTTTCAAGGATTAAGTTTGAAAGATTGGGTGAGAAAATCAACACGACATTCAATCATTAGCATTATAGATGCCAATTTGCTGCACAAAGAAAATCAAATACTAATAATATATTACCACATATATTATTAGTTTTTGAGTTAGCATTAAATTGTTGCATTGTTTTACCTGAGGCACGACTTACTATGACTGATGTTGTTGTATCATTGAAAAAAAAAATCAAGGCTTCATTTCAAGAAAATGTTAGGGGCCCTACAAGTTGAATAATAGTTAAATCAAATTTTAGCTATTATTTCTTCAGCCCTTAGATTTCTTTTTTGGAACAAGTAATCTTGTAAATTGGAGTGACTTCATGTGCTACTATAATATATAATATAAAGTTTTGAAATTTTCTTGATTATATGACTTTTGGATTTCTTCATGTTGTTTCTTTTCTCTTTTAACATTATGGGTTTGAATTCTACTATCCTAAACTCCATTAATTTTCTTCAAGTAATTACATTCAGTTTGGATTTGATTTTGTAAGAAAATGTTTTCTAAATTAATCAATGTGAGCCATACATTTTTCTTATTCTTCTCTATATGTCCTTTGTTTATATTTGGGAAAATATAGTTTTGAATCCTTGCACTTTGCTCGCGTTTTGCTATAAGTCCCTGCACTTTTTTTTCAATATGTTAGGCCCCTACACTTTTATATTTTAGTGTTCTAGGTCCCTCTAAGATCCTTACACTTTGTTCATTTAGGGATCTAGAACACCAAAAAACAAAAGCATGGGGGCCTAAAACACCAAAAAAACTACAGGGACTTATAGCAAAATGTGAGCAAAGTGTAGGGATCCAAAGTTATATTTTTTCTTTATATTTTCAAAAACATATCTTGTTATTAGAGGAAAACCCAATTAAATTGTATTATGTTTGAGTAATTGAATAACTTTTTTCTATCATCCCTTCAAGATTTGAGTCAGACATTCTCCAAATGGCTTTTTATAAGCTATAGATATATATTTGAGTCACATATATATTTTTACCACTATAATTCAAATTTTCTTCTAACAGATATTTTATCAAACACCTCCTGGGCATTAGTGTCCAAACTGTAAATCTAAGCTCTTTTGTTCTCAAATCTCATCGAAACATTTTGATGATATTTTAACTTGTCTTGCTAACTCTTCTCTAACACATATGACTTATTAAACTTTAATCAAAGTGTTAAAGGCATAAAGAGTTGCTTGATTTTTCGAGTGAGATGAGAACATATTATATTACACAGATTTATATTCGTCATTATACTATGCAAGTAATCCTTAAGGGTATCTAGGAAGAAGCTATAACATCCATAATCCTACTATTATCATCGATGATGGGAATGAGATTTGTATACTTAGCTAGTTCTAGATCTAACAAGAAAGTAACTCACAATCTGATATGCACTTGCCAATATGCCTTGTGATAGGAATTTGTAAATGACTTATACTATAAATCTTAGATTTTTTTTATCAGCACTATTAAGACATAGAACTTTGCTTATAAACTGATAGGAATGACTAGCATCAATGGCCATTTTAATGACAATACGATATCCAGGTTATCAATCAATTCATGTTGTTTGGAACACCAATCTATAGCATCAACATATACACACACACACCCCACACTTAATCACTCTTTTGAACCAAAAATTCATCTATTACCCATTTTATCAAACATCTTAAGTGCATCAATTTACAACCATTCACTCAACCTTACCAACCTTCAAATCTTACTCAATAATTTCCAAATGCCAATATTTAAATTTATCCTACTTTTCAAATTCAACATCCATCAATAATCAAATTTAAGCACAATAAAAATTCAACCAAAACAACATGCACTCAGCTAAACAAGTAAGAAAAGAAAGCTTACACATACACACCCCACACAAGATAACCAGGGAAGAAGAAAGGAGAATGAGCTCCACACTTACACCACGAATGATGTCAATAAAGATAGGAGAGGAGGATTTCAGTGTTGCCGATGCAAATGAAGAGGGAAGAACCGCCCTTTGATCAAACTGGTAACAACAAGTCCAAAGAGGAGAAGAAGAATCCAGCATTAAGAAGGAAAGGGAATCGAAGTTTAGACCTCATGCATACTCAGAGTAGCATCATAAAACAGGGAAGAGGGAGATGAATCTCCATGCCCAAAATAGAAATCTACAATGACAGTAGAGAAGGGAATATGAAGAAAAAAGGTAAGAGAGGAAGGGAGGTTTGAAATTTTTTGGGGTCAATCTTGCTCTACTTCTTAACTGTTTTTTCTTGTCCAAGATGCCTGCAAGAAGAAGTGAAATGGGAAGGAAATATCTACCATGAGAAATAATAATATTTCGGCTAAAGTATACATTTAATCCTTTAACTTTATATAATATTTCATTTTACCTTAACTTTATATAGTGTCCTTTTAATCCTTTAACCTTAACACTGCTAGTTTTATCTCAATAAATTTTTACACTAAACTTTCAAATATTGACAAAATATTCTCAAGTGCTGACATATTAAGTTTAATTTTTTCAAAATAACAATGATTGACAAAAAAATAATCATTTGAAACTAAAGATGTTAAGAATAAAGGACTAAAAGATATTTTACAAAATTAAAGAATCAAATTAAAACCTTATATAAAATTAAAGGACTAAAAATATACTTTAGTCTAATATTTTTATCTTTAATGAGGGTAATTTGGTAATTAATTGAAGCTGTATAAAAAAATTAAAATCCCTCTTTATCCAATAGGAAGTTTCGAACCTATAATAAAAGGAAAAATTACAAATAGGTC
This sequence comes from Prosopis cineraria, assembly GCF_029017545.1. Classification (NCBI taxonomy): domain Eukaryota; kingdom Viridiplantae; phylum Streptophyta; class Magnoliopsida; order Fabales; family Fabaceae; genus Prosopis; species Prosopis cineraria. Next base: position 28,631,445 of record NW_026555342.1, on the reverse strand, counting down.
CTATAAAGTAGACTTATTTACAAATAACTCTTGCAAAATTCAAAAATTACAACTAGGTCCCTTTGGCCTTGAGTATAATTTTAAAAAGGATAAAAAACACAATAATGCTCATATTAAACATATATACATTGCATCATTTAAATAATTTACAACTACTTTATTAGTAATTTATAACTATAAACTCCAACATTTTGCAACCGTAACTTCACATATTCAATAATTAAACTGATCAGTTTAATTATTGAATAAGTGAAGATACAAAATTACAATTGTAAAAATTTAAAGTTATAGTTGTAAATTAATGATAAAATGATTGTAGACAATTAATATTAAAATTTGTTAATAACACATTATTGTTTAATTATATGATATATGAAGCTACAGTTGTAAAAAGTTATAAATTACTGATGAAATAGTTATAAATTAATTACTTGATTGATGTAATATATGATTAATGGGGGTATTATTATCTTTGCAACTAAATTTTAAATTACACTTAGGTTCCAAGTGACTTGGCTATGGTTTTTGATTTTTGCAGGACTTATGTTTAATAAGTTTGCTCTACAGGGCCTATAGGTAATTTTCCTAAATAAAAAGTCAGCTGTATCCACCGACCCACTAATTTATTCTTGGTAAATTTACTCTAAAATTAATAAAAAGATACTTAAATTATCTTACTATAAATTTTAATTTAACTTAAATTTTTGAATCATTATATATTATTAGTTAATGAATATATTATTGCTGAACAAAAATAAATATATTATTTAATATCAATTGATATATATTGTGAAAATAAATATTTGTTTATATAATTTTATATTATGTGTTATAATTAAAATATAAAAATTTTATTTTTATATTTAAATTTACATAATAAAAGAAAATTTATTTGTTATGTTTTCTAGATCATTTTATATTATATATTTTACTTACAATAAGAGCAAAAAAATATTTATGTAATTATTTAATTTTTTAATTTTGAATATTTTTCATGTGAATCTCTCTTTGCATATTATCAATTTTTAATTTTTGTAAAATATTTGAGAACATCTTATAAATCTTTAATTAAAAATATTCATCACTAATCTTCCATTAATATAAAGATTTAGTGATGGAAATTAGTAATGGATTTAAATTGGTCATTAAATTTATAAAATTTGATCAACATGTGACTATATCCTTTATTGTGAGTCAATGATTTATGTAACTAGTGATAGATTTCATTCGGTCACAAAATTTCTGTCACTAATTTTAATTTTTATAGTAGTGAACCAAATGCTATCTTAAATAATTTATTAAATTGTTTGATATCCCTTGAGAGGTTTTGTGGAGAGAGATTCTTCGTAAGGTAAGTATGTTGACGACAAGAAAGAGTGACTTTACCATGTTGGATTTCATGCTTATACCAAATTTAATTTAACTTATTCATATGATGTTAGTATTTTATTATTTCAGTACATGGAAAATGAAGAATAAAAAAATCTATTTAATTTAATTATCATATTTACATGTTGGTTAAAAATGTCTGACTTTTCAAAAATTAATTAAATTTATTAATTAAAAGTTGAAAGAAAAAATTTTAAAATTTTGATCATTCAAAATAGATCCATATCCAGCTTCTGAATAGTGAATGGAGATAGATGGTAGAAGTGAAAGGTTAGTTTTGTCTTTTAAAATAAAATGATTATTTTTTATCCAACTAAATAATATTTTCCAACACTTAAAGAACCTTTGGTAATTTACTGTTATTTATTACTAAAAAAATATCATGCGTGGTATGAGAAATGCGCCTCCGTAAAAGAGAAAAGGGCCCAACAAAAAGGAAAGGGAAAAATATCAATATAGATTACAAATAAATCCTACAATATTAGTGTTGAAAGTTATGGGCTTTCCAAGGCTTCTATGTAGTCATTGATAGATACGTTAGAAAAATAAACACTTCAATCCTAAATCTGAACGTTATCCTTGATACATTTGTGAATTTATATCGCATGTGATGATATGAATATGGGGGAGCTAGCAGGGACAGAATGCAAATTGTGACCTCCGTTTCCAAATCCAAACTTGTACTATAAAAATTGGATTTCTTGAAATCTATTTAAAATTACAATAAAATATTGATTTATCTGATTCAAATGATGCCAGACATATGGAATATTTTTTTCTTTATCTATGTGCATGTCAGACTAAAAATTCTAGTCCAGGTTTTGATTTTACTTTGGCTAATTGTTACTTTAAGCTTGGAGATTTAAAGGAAGTTAATGATGAATTTGATGTTGGTGAATATTAGTTTTAGATTTTTTAATGATTGAAGGGTTGTAATTATAATGATAGATATTTGAAATGTATTTTATTATTATTAGACTTTTAAGTGATTGGATTTGGTTGAATGTTTTTATAATCAATATCTTTTTATTTAAATTATATTGTTTTAATTATAACTGGTTTGTAACCGATTTAACCCTCAGGTTGAACCACTAACTTGTGACTCAGTGTCATGACCGGTTCAATGACCGATCCGGTTTTACATACATTGGCAACATCCAAGAAATTTCAATAACTTTCAACATTTAATTCTTTAATTAAAATTCAGCTTAGCCTCAAAATGAATTGGCCTCCATCATTAATCAAAACAACACTTAAATTCAAATTTAACAACTACCAACTTCAAAGTACCAATATAGCCTTTGAATTTTCTCAAGTTTCCTTGCTAAATTCATAGGTCACAACAACAATCAGCTAGAACAATAAAGTAGAAGTTTCAACCCTCATCCTAAAAGCCATAGCATCACAAAACAAAAGAGCCAAATCCCGTAGCTTCAACACCCACGGATGACCAGAAAAGGAGGAGAAAAAAAAAGTTCAGAAAGTCACTTCTTAAGCATGCAGACCACCGGAGGATGACGAAAGGAACAACATTCAAGAAGCCCAAACTCCTTGGTTACCCACGCACACCACACCAGCACCAAGGAAAGAAAGAAACAGAGAATCGTGAAGCTGCAACAGGAATCACAGCAAGCTCACAGTGGCAATGAGACGAGCAGGAACAGCGAGGTTTGGCAAGCAGAGGAGAAGAGTGAGAGCAACGAGAGCAGTCCCACAGTGAGGGAGGAATTCGACGGTGAGGAGAGAAGAGGAGCAAGATGTCGGTGAAGAAGAAGGAGAACGCAAAATGCTGTGTTTTTTCGCACCCAAGAAGATGAAATCTGATCAAAAGATAAAATTGACAAAAACTACAAGAGTACAAAGAAAATTACAAAAAGGGTACAAGAATATTACAAGAAATGACATAAATTTTTTTATAATTTAAAATAAAATAAAACTAAACTTTTGCTTTAGAATTTGAACTCTAAACCTTGAAAAAAGTTGTTCCAATAAACTACCACACTCCACTTGCTATAGAATTTTTAACAATTAAATTAAATAAAATATCAATTGGGGTAGAAATTTATTTAATTTAAAATTTATGATCATTCCAATATAATTGTCACGTCCAAAAAATAAGGCAAGAACGGCACGGAACATAGGAATAATATTCCATATTTCAAAAGCCTTAACTCAAGAAAACTCTAATTCTAATATTTGCATATGTAATTAATATAAATAAACAACTATACAATACTTTTATAAAAGCTACAAATCATCAATCTTTATAAAATTTTTGGCAAAACTTCCTGTGAAAATAGAATTTCCAAAATTTACAACACAAATTTATGATATTAATTTAACAAAAGGGAGCTCCACTCCTCAACAAAAACCAAACAACACAATATAAAGATCAAGACTCTAACTATAGTCTATGCGGAGCACCTAAAAATCTAAAACATTATTTATAAAATAAAATATATAAATCATAAATTTCTATCAAAATACAAATTAACCAAAATAGCATCTCTACTTCAACACAGAAGTAAAATGCCTTCAAGGATCTGACAGAGATATAGGGTCAGCTATACCATCTAAGACCAAACCAAATATTTTTCAGTAAATAACATCCCAACCATTGTAGAATCAAAATGAATAAAATATAACCATTACATAAATTAAATGAGAAAGCAATTTAAAGTAACAAATTTGTAAACTTAGCTTGGACTAAAAATTTTAAAGAACTTCATAACAATAACATTTAAATCTATAATAACAAAGTAGCTTTAACATTTGATATTGACAAATCAAAATAATTAAATATATGTATAAATGAAAATAATAACATTTGCTAATTAAAAACCATTAGAGTGTGAAATCATCAATTAAATAAAAATTTAAATTTCTAGAGATTTATCAGAACAATTCACAAACATGAACACATCATCTTGTGAAGTCATCTTGTGCTCCATAAAGATTTGAATTCTGAAGCAACAAGTAAAAACTCAGAATAATTTTCACTAAGCTATCGATTCACTTTATTATAACTACCTCAAAATTTATAAAAATACAATCAAAATATGCTATTATTAATTTTTTTAAATTTTATTATTTATTATTATTATCATTTTTTGTTTTGTTTTATTATTTTATTATTTATTATTATTATTATTATTTTGTTATATTTTTTAAGGGTTATTACAATAATTGAAGGAACATTGTATCTATGCAAACTTCTTTTCAATGCTTGCAAACTTGACCATAAATGAAATAATGAAGTCAAAATAAAAGGGGAACTTCGCACATGAGGACCGTTGAAAAATGTCATTCACAAACAAGGATTGATAAAAATTGATTGTTATTACAATAGGAATAATGACTCTTTTTTTTTCAAATAGTGACCTGTTATAAGTCCTTTTCTATTAATGACATATTGCAATGGTCCTTGTATATGATTTTCCCAAATAAAAAATAATTTATGCAATCACTTTAAATGTCACTGCCAAAAGTATTTTCATAAAAACTTATTAAAAATTAAAAATAATTTATGTAATTACTTTTACTATTTTCATAAAAAAATAATTAAGAAATTAAAAATAATTTATGTAATGACTTTTAGCAGTGACAAAAAGTATTTTCATGAAAAAGTAATTAAGAAATTAAAATAATTACAAAAATTTTAAAAAATATTTTTTATAAAATTACTTTACATAATTACTTTTAGTGGAAAAATTTGTTGTCACAAAAGGTATTTATATATAGAATGATAAATAAATTATATAGAAGATCAATAATGATTAGTTTTAAAAATAATGATCTTGTTAAGCTAATATATTAATAATGAACTTATTTTAATAATTACATTTAAAAAATTTCTTATGGATTATTTTTTAATAATGATCTTATTAAGAAAGTATACATAATCAAGATAAGTTATATATAAATTATAAATGAATTATTTTTTAAATTTTTTATGAGTTATTTCAAAAAAAATTCTTCAAATTATAATCAAGCTAAGTTACACATAAATACTTACTTACTTACATGCATATACATAAATAGCATTGGAATGTTCAAGTTGTATATATGTTATAAGATGCAAATGGAATTGTAAACTACTTGACACATTACGTATTTGATGCTTGGCTTGGTATACACATGTTATCTACTCTCTCTGTTGAACTCTACTTTTACTACTACAAGATTATTTAAATAAGACTCTCCATATTTAACAGCTATTTAAAATAAGCAACAAAGAAAATAGGTAGCAGTTTTTAACTATCAAGTGAAGTTGGCTCTAATATATGTTGCAATGTTACTTGACCGTTATAAATCATCAAGTATTAACAAAAATAAGCGTCAATTATGGGCGTATTCTATGGCAGTGTTTCCTCATCCGGTTCTTGTTCTTCAAATTACTCAAATTGTTTAATTGTTAATGTTAAATTTATTGGGATTATTATTGGATGAGAATTGTAAACTTGATTGTTTAATTTATATTAATATTTAAATTATGGATGAAATTATATATAAACTTATTAAAGTTCATTTATTTTAAATTGTAAAGTTTTTGGAAAGTATTCCCTATTATCTTGAGATTGACTCTATTAAAGAGATCTTAATGGAAGTTCAAACTAATCTAAATCATGTCAAGACAAGATTCTTTCTATTTTAATTATGAAACATCCACTTAGATTTTTAATTTGGATTTTTTTGTTTAGCATCTACTTTTAATTTATCACATGTCCACCTATTTCCTTTCTCAAAGATAATAAAGAATAATTATTTAAAATGACTATTAACAAAATTTCTATGATTGAAATAATTTTTTTATTAAAATACTTTTTTAAGATAATTGAAAAATTGTAGATAAAATTTATTTTTAATAAAATAAAGGGAAGCATTTAACTGGGAGAAGATAAAAGTTTAATCATTTATTTATTAATTATTAAGAAAAATATGGAAAAAAAAGTAGGAGATATTTACCGTAAACTAATATAATACATACTTATAAATAAATTATATACTTAATTATTTTCATTCAAAAATTGTTTAAAATGTTTATAAGAAAATTATTTGATATTTAAAAATTATTTCATTTTAAGTTCATATTCTTAACAAAAATAATATTTGCTACAAAAAAATAATATTTTATTAAAAAATATAATATATATACACACACTCATGTAAATTATTTTATCATATTAATAAAAGAAAATAAAGTAATATGTGTGTGTGTGTGTGTGTATTTTCAATAATATATTATTTGATATATATGTATGCAGTTAAATATATATATATATATATATAATTTTGCATATAATAACTGCAGGTGTATTTTAGTTTAACTGATAGAAAATAAGGATTTATGACTTGGGAGGTGGAGGTCAAGGGCTCAAATCCTGACTTGGGCATATTTCATAATGAATATGTGACGTGGCACGTGCTGACAATGTGGCACAAGTTGTCAAGTGACGTGGCTTGATGTGCATATATGGTAGGGCAATGTGGCACATGCCGTGGCAGGTGATGTGGCACAAAGTATCAGTTGACATGGCATAAGAAGACACTGATGTGGTATGAGATGGCTCTTTTATTTTTTTTTTTAAAATGACTTTTGGCGGCAACTTTTTGTCGCCATCAAAAGTTGCTACTAAAGCTTTTTAGTGGCAGCAGCGGTGACTTTTTACCACCAAAGGGTCATCACTAAAAGTCTGATCGTTAATAGCTTTTGGTGGCAACAACATAGTCGTCACCAAAAACTATTAACGACCAAACTTTTGGTGACGAAAAGTCAACGCTAAAAACCTTTAGCGATGACTTTTAAACTTTGGCCGCCAAAAATAAATTTTTTGTAGTGTTCGCAAGTAAAGACTAATATAAAATGGATTATTATTAAAATAGAAACATGGAATTATTATTTTTTTAAATAAAACTTGTTATTAATCCTTGTTTATAAATAAGTTTCTGGCCAAGTCTTTGAATATGATTCTCCCAATTTCTTACCTACTTTCCATCCACATTTTCATTTGTTTTGTCATTTAATATTCATGAAATGACTATTTTATACACCTTTTGGATCACTTGGTTTTTTTTTCTATACAAGAGGGGAAAGATCATTTGGGTACAACTTGCAATTTTAAAAATTTTCATGTAAAAAGTGAAAATATCAAAAATTTTGGGCCAAAAAATTGTAATTTCCAAAAATATTGTCAAAAGGTTTCAAAGTTTAAGGGCCTGTTTAGTTTATATTTTTAAAAAGAGTTTTTTGTTTTTAAAAACCAAAAAAAAACACCTCGTTTGGAGGAGTTTTTGAATTTAGTTTTTTTAAAAACTATTCTCATATTTTTTTCAAAAATAGAAATATCTTAAAGTTATTTTTATTTTATTTTTTTATTTTTAAAATACATTACATTTGATTATTAAAAACTACAGTTACCTTAAACAATACTTATCATAAGTCACCACCATTAACCACTGGTTACCATCACTATCGACTGATTTTTTAATTTTAAAATTGGTTTTAAATTAACACAACTAAGTAGATTTTCCTTTTCTTTTGTTTGAAAAATAATTTTAAAAACAAAAAATGACAATAAAAACCAGACAGGCTCTAAGATTAAGGCATTTTAGTTCTGTTTTCCTTAGATGAATCTATTTTTAGTTCATTCTTCATAATTAAGGAATAATTCACACATCACAACAACATAGTACACATGAACTAGCTATAATTAGTTTAATTAAATCCTAGGTTGTTTTTCACTTAAGTCTTTGAAGTGTCTTAGGTTGTGAACTAACTAATAGGAACTCCTAGGTACTTTTCTAAGCTATTGTCTTCCACCTCATTAATATTAATTCTTGTCACATTAAATAATTCCTAAATTGTGAAATTGAATAATTATCACTAGAATCAATTGTGCACAATGTATTTTTATAGTGCTACTATTTGTTTTAGGTCATGGAAGAGCTTAAACATATGCTGCACGAAATCCATCAACAGAAGCCAAAAAAGAACGATCTTGTAATGACCCAAAAATTTAAAATCAATGAATTTTTCTCCCAATTAATATTTTAGTAGTTTTATGGCTAATAAAGAGTGGCAGTCTTGTCTAACTCAAAGTAGTAGCTTATCTGAAAGTTTAGAGTTCAAATTTTCCTAAGCAATAGGTTAATTTTATTTTCTTTTAATTTTAGGAAAATTGCAAAAAATTACCCTTGTCTTTTATGTTGACAGAAACTTTGGGCCCTTTCTTGTAGTTTTCTCAATTATACTTATTCCAGATTTTTATTCTTCTTATCGTGCGGAAAAACGGAGCATCGTCATTCATTTCTTTCTTATCTTCACCGACATTGTGCCTTCTCATTCTTCAGCGTCTAGCCATTCCCTTTAGTCCCCCTTGTTGCTTCCTCCGTTGCCGTCGACTTGTGCTGTCCTCGCCGTCGTGAGGGGTTATTGGAAGTGGTGAAGATGTTGGTTTTCTGTCACTATTTTCTTCTCTTTCCAGCCGTGTCGCCGTTCTCCTCTGCTCTTTTCCTGATTTAGTTGGCATGTGTATGTGTGTCATCTTCAACTTCTCTTTCTCCTCAGTTCTGGCCGTTGCACATGCGTATGGTAAGCTTCTTGTTTCTTTTCTCTTTTGGTTAAAGATCTGCTGTTTTCCCCTGTATCTGCCTGCCGTTGATCTCTGCTCAGCGTGGAGTGAAGTGTGCTTGGTTTTTGTCTCTTCTTTCTCCTTAACTGCTGGAAGTAGCACGCATGTGTGGTAAACTTGATTTTCTCTTGTTCTGTTGATAATTCTTGAGTGGTGGCTGTCGTAATTAATGGAGATGGTGACTGAAATTTCATTTAAGTGTTCCAGCCGGGTTTTGCTAAAGAAAAAGGAAATTGAATTCTTTATTGTGTAAATTAGTGAAGGAAGAGGTTTGCCGAATGAGTATGTATATATGTGTGATAGACTTTCTAGTTGAAGTTTCCAAATTTGATTGCTGCCCCGCATAACTTAAATGGATGGTTTGGGATTTAATTTGAGATATTGTGTTCTTGATGTACTTAAGTATTGTATGGAAGTTTGATTTAGAAATTAAATGATTAGGATAAGAAGTTGGGACGTATGAAAATTGGTTATGTGGTGAGCAAATAGAAATGCTCTTAAGAGGTTTGTTTAATTAATTGCTTAAGAGAAGCATAAGGTTAATTAACTGATATCGTTAAATTTGAATTTATTGGCAAGAAAGGAGAAATTTATATTTTGGGTTGAAAGTTTATACGGATGATAAGAAAGCTCTAACAAATTATAGTTGAACATAATTGTATGGAGGAAATTAAAAGCATAATTAGAATTAAAGTGAAAAGTTGAGTGAAGCAAGCTTTAAAATTCTTGAAAATCCCTCAGGTGGGTGAGTACGTCCCAATTATCTTAAAATTTTTCTTAAAATATCTTTATTTAAATGATTTGTTTAAAGTCTTTGCTATTATTTTCTTTATGATTTATATAGTTATTTATATTTATCTTATTCTTGTTCAATTGTAATATTACTGAAATTATTCTATTTATCAAGAAGTTATGCTATTGGATCCAATACATAATAAATCAATTATTTATTCAAAATAATCTTATTGTTTAGATTTTACATTTGATTTGAAATCTGTTTTTACAGTGATTCGTACATGAAAAAAAATGTTGAAAAGGGAAGCTGACAATTGAATCATATATTTTGAAAAGAATAATTTTAAAGTGAATGTTTAGATCCATGTACGCTTGGTTTTGATTAAGGAGACTAAGTTCATAATACCGGTTACTAACGGTAGTTCCGTTAGCCCTTGATGAGCCACGGTACGCCTAACTAGTAGGGTGCTTGTAGGAGGTGCTAGTCCCGTGTGTAGGCCAACGCACGTGGAATAGAGGGATGGATATTCATGAGCATCGTACTCACTCTTATTTCGTGGCTTTTAGCCATGCTTGATTATTTCATGGCTTTAAGCCATACTTTTCAGTGACTTACCTTTATGGACTGTATATTCATGCTTGTTAGTTATTTACTCTCGTGGATTGTGTATCCACGCTTGTTAACCATTTTGATTAAGCCCTACTAAAGAAGGACTTTTGAAACTTGTTTTCTATAAATTTGATCTCCGAAAGCATACTGCTATTTTGTAACGATACAAATTTTTTTTAATGATAATGTAAATTAAATTTTCTCCCAATTAATATTTTATTTAAATTAGTTCTATAGCAAGTGGAGAATATTAATTGAGAAGAACTTATCTTGAATTTTTAAGGACCAGAATTTGAATTTTACTAAGAAAAAATATAGTTTTATTTTATTCTAAATTATGAAAAAAATTGTTCCTTTTCTTGTAATTTTTCCTTGTGCCGCTTGTTGTAGTTTTCCCAATTATTTTTTTTGTTCGGAATTTATATCACTTAACGCGAAAACAGAGCACTCGTCCAATCCATTTCCTTCCTTTCCTTTTCACCGACACGAACGCTCTAATTCTTCACCGCCAATAAGAGACAGGTCGGGAAGCTTCTCCCCTGAACTTCCTTCCCAGTTTTCAGCTGTTGCCGGTAATGGTGAGTCTAGAGTTTCGTCCGCCGCTGCTAAAAGTTTGAGTCGCGAGTTCTCCTAGGTGCGTCGTCGATTGTTTTTCCCCTGCCTTGCTGCGACGTCATCCGTGTGCGTGTGGGCCTCGAATTTCAGCTCTCCCTACTCTGCTTCCCGTCCGACTTCCTCTCTTTTTAATCTTCGTCGGCGTGCTGGTTGGTGCTTCAGATTTTCTCCTTCTCCTTCACAGTTGCTGAGCTACACCTTCTTCTTCCACTTTTTGCTGCTGTCAACGCGAATCAGCTGGAATCTAGCTGAAAGATTGTTGTACTGAAAGAGGTTGCTGTTGGTCCCTTTATTTTCTTCCTCTGTTGCTGCAATAACTGAAAGTCTCCTTTCCCCTGTTCAGCATGAATTTCGAATTCTCCTTCCCTTCTCCATCTCTGGTTGGTAATATGAGCTATAGAACTTTAAGTTATCTTTCCTTTTGCTGTCCTGTGCGTGTGTTTTAGCTAAGTTGTGGACTTTTACTTTCCTTTAACCATGTAAAATGCATAGATAAGAATTGGGACTTATTTGTGGTTGAGATTAATTTTCTATTAAGGCGCGCACACACACACATATATATATATATATATTGGAGTCTGATGGATTTAAATATCTTCATTGTAAATTTTGGGAGTTGGAATTGATGAGGGAAAAATTGGTATTAGTCTATGGCTTGATATTTATGAAGTGTTTGATAAAATACTTGCTAGAAGGGATTTTGTCTGAACATGTATTTTGAGATTTAACTAACTCACATCTAAGAAGTATATCTAACTTGGATGTTAATGATTCCTGAACCTAACTTGAATATTATACAGGAATTTAACAATGAAGCGTGGTGGAGATATGTGTGTAGCTAGTTGAATGTTAAAAAGCTTTATTGTGTGGTTTGGAAATAATGCACACTTGGTGTCCTAACAAAAGCTTAATTTAATGGAGTAATTAGAAATGATTATTGAGCAATTTTTATGTGTAAAGCCTTGGTTCAAAAATTTCAAATGTATTATAGTTGGGGGTGATAATGTTAGGAGGGAACTCTTGAACTTATTCAGTGTCAACTAAGACCTTGATATATTATATAGGGTGTTTAGAAGAGAAGAAATTCAATTGAAGTTATAAGAGATGAACTTTGAATCTTGTGAACATTTCAGGTAAGTGGATAACGTCTTAATCAATTTATATATTAGAAAATTTCCTTTATCAAAATATTGTTTTTAATAATTTATAGGTATTTATCTATTTTTCTTGCTTTAGATACTTTTGTTAATTAAATTGCTTCGCTTCTTGGAGTCATGACTTAATATTTTTCAGATTGACAAAAATGCTTTTACAAATTCTAGTAATCTTTTAATTGATAAAGTTAACTATGAAAATTGGTGAACAATTTATGAGATATTAGTTATGAATTTCATATTCAGATAAATCGATGTTTTTATACGTTTTCATGCGAGTTTGATATTTGGAAGAGAAATTATATTCTTGAAAGTGACGATTTTTTCGCATGTCTGAAAGTGAATTTAAGAAGGGATTGTATACAAAACCTAGTTGCCAATGGCAATTCCGTTAACCCTTGGTACGCCATAGTCAATAACTAGCTAGTTTGATTTTTGTGAGCTCTATTCTCACGTTTGATATTCGTGGGTCTCATACCTATGTTTGTTTCGTGGCTTTGACCACGTCTAGTTATTCACCCTCGTGAACTGTGTGTCCACGTCTGTTTCGTGGCTTCAACCATATCTGGTTACTTACCCTCTTGGGCTATGTGTTCGCGTCTGTTTCATGGCTTAGACCACGTCTAGTTATTTACACTCGTGGATTGTATGTCCACGTCTGTTAATTGTTTTGACAAGTCTCTATAAATATGAATTTGATTATTTAATAATTTTATATCCCATTGGTTTTAATTAATAATCTGTTTTTAATTACTTATTTCATTTATTTGCGTCCTTGAAATTAAGTGATAACAATATTTGATATGATAACTTAACGGTTCAAGACTTCATTTCAAGCTATATAGAATCTTTTATTCTGAATTTATTTGAATTTTTATGGAGATCGTTGTCTTTTTAACTTACATAATTATTTTTAGCTTTTTTTATTCATGTTTAATTATTTGTTATTGGGATGTTATTCACTGGAAATGATTTTGGTCCAGATAGTGTAGTCGATGTTAAACCTCCTGTGGATTAATATTGAGGGGATTTATTGTTGACCAGAATTGAAGGACCTAAGGTTTATTTAAAATTTGAGTTATGAAATTTTATTTTTGTAAATTTATATCTAGGTGCTCCACATAGTCTATATTTAGGTTTTTTTATTTTGTTGCATATTTTTTTTGCTGGCTGGATGGAGCTAAGCTCTTGATTAAAATGATCTTTTGTGTAAAATATTGTGTTGTAGAGTTTTTGGGAGATCCTGTTTTTAGAGGAGGTTTTGCAAAATTTCTACAAAAATATTGAAACTTTTATTAAGATGAAAATGGTCGTGCGTGTTATAAATTAATATAAATATAATTATATTTTAATAATTAAAAAATCTCTCGATTTAAGGCTTAAGGGATGTGCGACGTGGTTTACATCCCATGCCAGTCACCCTCAATTTTCAGGGCGTGACATATTTTTGCTATATATGAATTTTATATTGAATGATATATATATATATATCCTAAGAAGTTTAAGTACGCGTAGAAATTTATAAAAAAAAAAGTAGTAGAAGGAAAGGAAATTTGAACTTCTAATAATTTTTGTTTGAATTTATAAGTTCATAGTTTATGCATTTACCTAGTTATTGATATTGATATTTATAAGGCATGTGTTTATATTAATATTTTCAATTAATTATTTTAGCAAATTTATAATTGATCTATTGATTTGCTTTCTATTGTTTCCTTCAATTATAAATTGGGACATCACTCACTAAAAAATTTCTTTGATCTCAGATATTGTAACTGACCCTACCCTCTGGCTAAACCTTAAGAGGCTATATTGCTTTTTGAAATAGTGAAAACATGTGTTAGTTACTTTGGATGTAATCCTATTTGGTATTAAGAAAAAATTAGTTTAGTGCTCCACGTATGCCATAGTTAGGTCCTGATTTCATTTTGTTGGTATGTAATTTGCCGGTATGGAGTTAGTCTGCTCCTTAGTTTGGCTGACAAGTTTTGTTATTGTAGAAGTTTTTGGGAAGTCCAACTTACAGGAAAGACTTTGCTGAAATTTTTACAAAACATTTAAAAAACCTTACAAACTTTATTATTATAAATATAACTTATGTACTAATATTTTAGCTTAACCTTTGACAAATCAAGACTTATGGAATATGAGTTCACATCATATTTCATGCTGTTCATACTCTTAGTATTAGGATGTGATAATTAAATCCCACAAGCCACTACTGAAAAACTGACAAATCATAGAGGGTCTGGGATCAAACACCAATTGTAGAGGCAAACAGATATGTAATTTATAGCAGCCACTAGTGTCAAGAAAGCCAAGCAATAGGAGCATGCAAATTGTATAGGCACCACCTTCTTGGGAACCTAAAGCTTTAGAATTTAATAAACCAAGTAAATACCTATAATGTTGCGGAACAACAATTTTGGGCCTTAAAAACCCAATTGAAATTGCAGGAGTGGATTGCACTCGAAGAATTAAGCTCTTGGGTAGAAGGTGCATTAAACCAGCATCAAAATTGTCACCATAAAGTAGGATTTGCAGCATCTCCACTAGATCAAATGTGGTGTAATGAGTTATGTCATTTATCATTCCTTTACCTGCCTGTGTCGAATCTTGCTTGAGTTAGTTTCCTTCATAATCAGACAGTGTTCTAGACCTTCTAATGTTTGTGGAGGGAACATCTTGCCCAACGAATCATTCTTTAGGAGACCATTAACACCTCTATCCAAAACCTTAAACTGCAAGATCACATCATCGATAGAAGCTACACCCGTTGATGATGAATTAGATTCTTTAGTTGAGGTTACATAACACTACAAAAAAATAGACTTGTCACCGCCAAAAGTCCAAAAGTCGCCGCTAAAAGGTCGTTGCTATAACAACCGTCGCCAATAATTTTTTGCAGTGACAAATATTGTCGCCACCAAAAGTAGACTTTTAGTGGTTTTTGCCACCAAAAGTATTTTTGGCGGCAACAAATGTCGCTGCTAAAAGACTTCTAGCGGAGACATTTGTCGCCTCCAAAACTTTTTTTTAAGAAATAATAATTTATTTTATGCCACATCATTCTACCATGCATGCATCAAGTGATGCCACGTCATTTCCCATAGATGTGACAGATGATGCCACAACACTTGTCATCTTGTGCCACCTTACAGCCCACGTGTTCGACAAACGATGCCATATCACCTAGCCATCTCATGCCATGTCACCTGCCACGTGTGTGCCTCCTTAAGCCACCTCATGTGCTCCGCCACCATCTCGTGCCACGTCACTTGCCATGTGTGTGCCTTCTCAAGTCACCTTATGCGCTATGTCACCACCATGCACCACGTCACATATTTGTTGTGAAATATGACAAAGCCAAGGTTTGAACCCTTAACCTCTCCCACCTCCAAGCCTTAAGCCTCCCTTCTTTGTCAGTTGAACTGAAATACACCTGTAGTTATTATATGCGAAATTAAATATATGTTATGTAACTGCATACACATATATCAAATAATATATTATTAAAAATATATACATATATTTTATTTTATTTTCAATTATTAATATGACAAAATGATTTATATGAATATTTAAATTATCATTTTAATAAAATATTATTTTTCATCAGTAAATGTTATTTTTGTTGGGAAAATGAACTTAAAATAAACAACTTTTAAATATTAAATAATATTCTTATATACATTGTAATCAACTTTTAAATTATATTTTTATTTTTTAAATGGAAATTATTAAGTATATAATTTATTTATAAATATGTATTATATTATTTTATGTTAAATATCTTTTACTTTTTTCTTCTCCATATTTTTCTCAAAAATTGATAAACTAAATGATTAAATTTTTATCTTCTCTCAAAATAGCTAAATGTTTCCCCCTCTTTTATTAAAAATATATTTTATCAATAATTTTTCAATATCTTAAACAATTATTTTAATAAAAAATTAATTTTAACCACATAAATTTTGTTAATAGTCATTTTGAATAATTTTGAGAATGAATACTAATAACTTTTACAATATATAATAATTACAAGAATTTCATATGTGATCAATCTAGTTAACATCTAACCATCCTCAACCTCATAGCAAGGTAGATTTGAATAGTTATTTATATTATTCTTTGTAATAATTAGTTATAAAAATGTTATTAGTAACTTCTTTTTTATAGCAATGGAAACCTAAATATAATAGGAGGAATTACATGGAATCCTTTTTCAAAAGCCATTAAAGGTCAGTAGAAGAAATAGATACCATATGTATATCAAACTAAGCATCAAGTGCGCAATATAATAAATAGTCTACAATATCATTTGTATCTCATGACGTTTATACAACTTTAACATCCCAATGCCACTTATATATTTGATTGTAAGTAATAATTTATGTATAACTTAACGTAATTATAATTGAAAGTAATAACCCATCAAGATTTTAATTTATCATATTAAAATACTAGCTTAATAACATAATTCTTAAAAAATATGAGCTATATATGTCTAAGAAATGATTATGAATAATATAAAATTAGAAATAATTTAGTAATTAAACTCAGCACATCTTGACTATTATTTTTTTATTTCACGATCCTATATATAATTTATTTCTAATTCTATACATAAAATAAGAAATTTAATTTCATAAATATATTTTAATAATTTTATTTCATTTCAATTTTTTAAAAAAATTCATAAATTTTGTTAACAAAATTTGAATTATAATTTTATAAATTTTTCTGCCAAAAGTAGATTATATAAATTATTTTTTATAAAAATACCTTTGATGTTGCCACCAAAAGTGAATTATATTAATTATTTTTAATTTTTAAATTATTTTTTATAAAAATACTTTTAGCAAAGTGAATTATATAAATTATTTTAAAATTTTAAATTATTTTTTATAACAATATTTTTGGTGGCGACAAAAGTCACCACTAAAAGTCCACTTTTAGCGGTGACAAATCAAAGTTGCCACCAAAAGTTCACTTTTAGCGGCGATATTTAATTGTTGCCACCAAAAATATAGTTTTGGTGGCGACATTAATTTTTCGCCGCCAAAAATGGACTTTTGGTGGTGACTAAAAAGTCGCTTCCAAAAGTCATATTTTTTATAGTGTAAGTACCAGATTTCAAGGGGATGAGAGTTGTGCAGTTATTAGTGTCATCCTCCTTCAACAATAGCTAAAGGATAGTTGACTTCTATCTCTGATGTGGTTGGTCTCGGTGAGTAGCGCACCACTTTCAGAGGTTCGATTGTGTCACTTGGCTTAGAACTTGATTGTGACATCTCGGTGGTGACCATTGCTCTATAGTCCAAAGACCTAGTGGCGGATCATTGAGTCAAGAGCCCGTGATTGTGAGAAAGCTCTAAAACAGACTGGTGCAGCTTATCTATGGCATGTTCAATTCAATCCTAGTGATTGGTGTACTTCTTAATATTCGCAAGCATCTCTTCCAATATGGTGTGTTCTGCCATTAGGTTTCTTAATGAAAGCACCTTTGTCACAATCACTAATGCTTACAAGCAAAAATTATAGGAAATAATAGAAGAACACTGATATTCAACTGGAAATGTTCATAAATCAACAAAGCTTAAGACATAGGTATATTCGACCAAGCTAATTACAACTAAAAATTAAGCATCAACAACGAATATTAGAAGAACAGACAAAAGGAAGAACTAAAGAGATAAGAGAAGCAGAGACAGGAGGGAGATGGCTTTCATAATTCTTTGATAGTATGCCCTAATTCCTCTCTAAATATTCTTAAAACACAAGGCCCATTTACTAATTGATGGCCCATTCAAATAACACCCAGCTCACAAGTCATTTTTTGCCTCCATTCTTTTTAGCCTTTAAAAGGAAATTTGGACCCATAATAATATTTTGGCCTAGTTCGTGACATCATCCTCATTTTCATTGCCTCTGTGCTCCTCCTCCTCATCTTTCTTCTCATTTCTATTCTCTATATTTTAGTCATAAAATATTGAAATTTAATTTTTTTTCTCTTTTTTGGTTCATGCTCTTCTTTCTCATTAGTTATTAAAAAATTAAATTACAAGGGAACTTGATAGCAGCATGTGTTGGATAGGGAGGCGTAGCGAAAGATTAAAATTTTAAAGTTCCTATCTTGATATGGACTGAATAAACTCGTTTAAGTCAAGGTGGATAGAAATGTTACCTTTTAATTCTTCAAATTGGGTGTATGTTTTCTTCTAGAGTTTGGATCTCAAGAGCTGACAACATAGATCTGCTCCCTCTACCAGTATTCACACGAATAGCTCTCTAACTTGAGTAGTATGCTAGCGCTCCTAGCGTCCGTTCTTCTTTGAATGTTAGTTTTCCTTTCTATAAGGTGTTTTGTAGCTTTCAAAGTATTTTTGCCATCAAAACTTTTCTAACTCTCTCCTCTTTCATAAAGGACGTCCCTATCTATATATAGTATATGGATTAGGGTTTTCATCTTCCACTTAAAAGCCCACAAAAATTTAATTAAATTTATCTCATAAATTTAATCCATGATATCATATCTAATTCAAATTTATCTTATAAATTTAAATTATAAAACTGACATGATATTCTCTCATATCATGTTAGTTATTAAATTTAATCTATTATATAAAATTAAATTTAAAACTAACATAATATAATATAATATATATCACATATACATATTATATTATATATATATATATACACGAATATATATACACATATATATTTCAAATATATATATATAATTATATTTCAAATTTTAAATTTCATATAATATATATATATATATTTATCAAATAAATATTCAAATATATATATATATATAAATATAAAATTCATTCACCTTATATTACATTCATTGAATCTAGACATATTTCAGATTTAATGAACTTGAACATTATAGCTCAAGTTGGGCTGTTCTTGTGTTCAACCTTATAGGCCTATGTGAAATTGACAGTAGGCTAATTACGCTATTAGCCTACAAGTCACAAGTGGCCTCTAGCAAGACATTGCAACTACCCAATTCACATGGGGATCGATGATTCGATGTAACCTATCATGCAACTGTATCACATCCCTTTTATCACGCGATATTTCGTCAAGTGTGAAACATGGAATTGCCATTCTCCTTTACCTGACCGTTACTTTTTTGATCTCTGAGTAGACTGACTGTAGCAATGGAAAAACCCTTTCTATTGTAGTATGGCCATACATTTTCTCAGTCTTACTCATCGAGGGCCCCAGTAATATCTCTCACTTAATGTGAGGGACAAATTCCATCTTGACCACTCATATTCCTCTGCATGAATATCACTAAATTCAATCATAACCTTTATGATCACCCGATCAAAGGTGACTTTTGACTAGGTTAAAGTTTAGTGGTCATCATGTAGAAATCCATAATGAACTCAGGTCAAAGGGCTTAGTGATATAGTTATATATGAGATAAGCTTGTGACTTGTACCATGCAGCTTTCTCATAGCGGGTCAGTCCAGCACCTTGTACTCTTTCAAGTGCTTATGACTTTGATTTGTATCTCTATAATTAATCAAAGTCATACTAGTTTTGTTTTATCTATGATCCCTGATAGATGACCGACTAGGGACATTTAAGACAATCACTATAGTTTGTCTAAGGATACAGTTATCATATTGAACATGCAATTGATATGATAACAAAAGAGAATTCATTAAATAACAATGTGTATAGTACAATGATTGGCCCTAGGGCACAATTTCCAATAGCATAAGCCCATTAATTGAGATTTGCATTGTACAGATTACATTGTTGCTATCAGATAGCAAATTATATTGCGAAAAAAATATAGAATCAAACTGTTATGACTTATTAAAATGAACCAAGGCATCCTAATAAGTTGTTTGTGTAATCCGTGGAATTAAATTACAGCATCTACATCTTCCTCGGTCTTCATATAGCAAAAGAGCAAGTAATTATTGTGGGGCCTATAAACATATGGAAGACTTGATTCTGGCGATGAATATATAGGGTATGTCAGGCTTAATTTAGTTGGTTTATGAGAATTCAGTGACTAATATTTGACATTTGCATAAAACAATGTGGGGCTTGTGGAAATAAAGCCAATACGTGTGCAGCACAAGCCCAAGTCAATTAAGCCCAATATTACTAAGTGCGCAGAGCCCATTCTATAACCACTCTGGATATCATGTATCATTTGTACAGCCCTCTAGGTTATTTTTTGTATAGATATTGTCTTTGTATACACGTGTCTAGGGTTGTGCACCCTATCTATTTAGAGCTAATAATATTCTAGGCACTGTAGCCACCATTCAATATCATATTTCTATTCCCAGAAACTCTTTCTTGGTATCAGAGCCTGAGGGGAGAATGACGATTGAAAACTCACCTTCACGAGGCTCTAGTAACTCCAAGATTGCTAATATTGGAAGCTCATTTTTGGCTGCTACTAATCTTGGCAAAGTTTTTGGTGCACCGACCTCTCTTCCTCAAGTGTGTGCTGTCAAGTTGGACAGGATGAATTACTCACTGTGGCAAATGCATGTGCTTCCCATTATTAAAGGCTTTAAGCTTGAAGGCTTCCGTAATGGCACAAAGCGATACCTAACTCAGTTCATTATTGAAGGCACTTCCATCAAGCTTAATCTCGAGTTCGAAGATTGGGTCATTGCTGATCAAATTTTATTCAGATGGCTCTTAAACACCATGACCCTCAACGTCTCTTCTCAAATGATGTATGTCTGCATTGCCGAAGGTCTCTAGAAAGCTGCTTGAGCCTTAGCAAGGGCCCAAACTAAGTTTCAAATCCTCATGTTAAAAGCTGAGATGCAACAAACCTGAAAAGGAGTGCTATCTATGAATGAATACCTGATGAAGATGAAGCATAATTAGTCACAGAAATTGGTCTTCCTCTTCAGCAAATTCCAGTCATGTGGTGTGACAACCTTAGCGCTTCTGCTATAGCTTCCAATCCTGTTCTTCATGCTCGGTCAAAGCACATTGAACTGGATATTCACTTTATGAGAGATCGAGTACTGGGAAGCAATTGGTGGTACAATACTGTCACGTCCAAAAATTTAATGTGACTAGTGTAGGATATATGCATAAACATATATCCTTAAGGCCTCAATTAAGAAAATTTATAAATTAATACATCTAACACGCTATCAGTATAATTATGTGTATCTAATTTTACTTTTGACAAAAATCAATATTTCAAAATTTTATTTTATTTTATTTTTATTAATTTCTTTCTTTTTGTAGGAATGTTGGCAACATCTTTCCTAAAAGTAGGATCTTCTGAAATCTCTGCAGAAAAAAAATTACAACATATATATCTAGTAATATGAAGCTTTGCTCCTCAATAATAGATGGACAACATAAATAAAGGGAATTAGGATCCTAACTATAGTCAATGTGGAGCACTCTAAATCATAATTTCAAAGCATATAACATAGATTCTAGAATTTACATAAAAGAAGATATTCTCATAATTGATCTTCTACTTAATTCAGCAATAAACCCGTCAAAGGTTAGCAGAAGATTCCACGATAGCTATGCTATCTAAGACCAAACAAATTATTTTCTTGTGAATAACGTCCCAACCATAACATTTTGCAGAGTTAAAATGAATAAAATACAGTAGTTACATAATTTAAATGAGAAAGTAATTCAATGTAAACAATTTATAAACTTGAAATAAAAGTTCAATATAACTTCAATAATAAGAACATTTAAATTTATAATGACAAAACAACTTTAACATTTAATCTTGACAAGTCAAAATAATTAGATAAACAAATAAGAATAACAATATTAACTAAATTAAAAACCATTACGTATGAAATCACCAATTAATTAAAATTCATATATTTTTAGGAGATTTATCAGAACAATTCACAAATATGGACACACAGTCTATGAGGGTAAATAACCAAACACGGCTTATGCCACGAAAACAAACGTGGACACACAGTCCACGAGGGTGATGCTAACCAAACGTGGCTTGGAGCCACAAAAACAAATGCGAGTACGAGACCCACGAATGACAAACGTGAAACAGAGCTCATTTACTGTGCAGAAACATAAAAGAAGCGAAGGTGAAGGAAAAAAATGGAGGCCGGAGATTGCAGAACAAAGGATTTGGAATTCTCTCATCTCCAACGAGTTACTGTGCTCATCCAGCATGAATCAGGGATAGATTTCTGGCACCAAGAAATAGAACCAAGGGAGGACTGACGCACGAACCAGAACAGAAGA
Organism: Prosopis cineraria; assembly: GCF_029017545.1. Taxonomy (NCBI): domain Eukaryota; kingdom Viridiplantae; phylum Streptophyta; class Magnoliopsida; order Fabales; family Fabaceae; genus Prosopis; species Prosopis cineraria. The sequence continues at coordinate 28,609,054 of NW_026555342.1, read as the reverse complement.
GAAGAAACGACTGAAACCTTGATTGAATCCCCTGTAGCAACAAACGAACGATCACCTGACTATACACTGGTGACGGCCGAGGACGAAGAATAGCGATTGAAGAATAGAGTTTTGATAGGAGCTCTCTCTCTCTCTCCCCATTCTGGAAAAATAAAAAATGAAGATGGAGAAGAGGATGAAAACCGTGTGCGTGTTTTTAAATCCCTGATTGTTCTCTGTTTTTTAAGGGCATTTTAGAAATTTTGCCATGCCAAAACAAAATAGAATATCTCCTATGGTACTTCCCAGATTCGAACTCTGAAGCAACAGGTAAAAATTCAGGAAAATTGCCATAAAGCTACACGTTCACATTGTTGCAACTACTCCAAAATTTATAAAATACAATAAAAATATATTATTATAAATTTTAATATTATTATTAATTTCTTTATTTTTCAGGGTTATTACTGATACATTCCTTCATCTGAGCAAGTTGTTGATGTCTTTACTAAAGTATTATTTCACACCAAGTTTTGGGAATTCCGTGACAAACTCAGACTCTTGAAATTTTTCACCTCTCGCTTGAGGGGGAATGTGGAAACAAAGCCAATATGTATGCAACACAAGCCCAAGTCAATTAAGCCTAATATTATTAAGTGTGCAGAGCCCATTCTATAACCACTCTGGATATTATGTATCATTTGTACAGCCTCTAGGTTATTCTTTTGTATAGATATTATTTTTGTATACACATGTCTAGGGTTGTGCACCCTATCTATTTAAAGCTAATAATATTCTGGGCACTTTAACCACCATTCAATATCATATTTCTATTCTCAAAAACTCTTTCTGGGCCGTTGATGATCCTTTTCTAGTGTTCATTAATGATTCCATTAAATATCTTAGAAATATAAGATTCAACAAACAAAAGTCCTTTCATTAGTGTAGAAGAATCTAAATCTTACATTTTACCACAGCATTTATTACTGTATTGTCTTTTCATCATATTTGCAAAAGCTTAATCACCTTTTTTGATTCTGAAGGATTAGTGATATGTGAGTTCGTTGATGCAATGAACGAGCTCATGGAGAACTAGTTTTAAGGTAGGAATAACAACTTAATGTATTTCAGTTAATATCTTTGCTTTGTATTATCTAAATAATTTTCATTTAGCATAAAAATGTCATTTTGAGCCCATATTGGGAGGGCTGGTCTGTCACACCCCCAAAAATAAGGTGGGACTAGCAAGGGATATGGGTACAAAACTCACATCTTTTAAGCTGTGATCAGAGAAACTCTGAAATTAATACATTAAACACACTAATAAGGTAATTAAAAATAATTACATTATTAAATCAGATATTAAATTTTTAAAAGAAATGTGAGGATTCTACCTGTAGTCTATAGGGAGCACCTAAAGCCAAGTTCCAACGTAAGTATAAAGTTCAAATTTTCATCAACCTAGGATTTGACTAAGATAATTTTTCCGCTTCCATTCAGCAATAAAACTCTTCAGTGGATGCCTTGAGTTACAAGTTCCGCTATACCATCTAAGACCCAAATATTTTTTTTTCAGTGAATAACGTCCCAACAATAAATAATTTAGCATAAATAAAAGGAAAGTTTGAAACAATCATGCAATTTAAAGAGGCAACGGTTTTCATAAAAATTTAATAAACTTCGAAAGTAAAAGGATTCGATAAAGTTTTAAATAAAATCTTTAACTATTAAAATATCATATGAAATATTATCGTCACTTGATTGCAAAGAAGCAAATAAAAAATTATAAATAATTTACTACTTAAAGCCAATGGAATATAAAATCATTAAATTCATGTTACGAGGACTTATCAAAACAATTAACAAACGTGGACACAGTCCACGAGGGTAAATAGCCAAACGCGGCTCTTGCCACGAAGACAAACGTGGACACACAGTCCACGAGAGTCAATAACCAAGCGCAGCCAAAGCCATGAAACAAACGTGAACACATAGTCCACGAGGGTAAGTAACCAAATGCGGACGAAGCCAGGAAACAAACGTGAGTACAATGCTCACGAATAACCATCCCTCCGTTCCACGTGCGTTGGCCACCGCACAGGGCTAGCACCTCCTATAAACACTCTGCTAGCTAGGTGTACCATGGCACGCCAAGGGCTAACGGAACTGCTGTTAGCAACCAGTGTTCTGTATAAAGTCCCTTTTTAAAATCATTTTCAAACATGCGAGAAAATTATCACTTTTAAAATACCGTTCTCATTCTCAAAATCAAACTCGCATGAATACTTTTAAGCATTAAAACTTGCCAGAATTAAGTTTCATATCCGATGCTCATGCTGGCATTTATTGAAAAAAAAAATTTCAACATCAAACTCGCATGAATCATTCTCTGTATTAATCTATTATTTGATAAAATAAAAATCTCATAATCAAAGTTCAAACTTGATTTAATTGATCAAATAACATTTCGAATTTGGTAAAGTTAATTTCTCAAAATAAAACAATATTAATCAACAATTATCCAATTTTATCGCATTAATGCTATTAAAATGATTTTCAGAAAAAACATAAATTTTAGTAAAGGAAATTTTAATAGAAAAAAATCAGTTGGGACGCTATCCACTTACCTGATATGTTCTCAAACGTAAAATTTACTCCTACTCGGCACTCTTGTGTCAATGCTTGATCTTTAAGTTCCTAATATCCAATTAATATCATTATCATTTTCTTATACATGCCTCATCATCTAAAATCTTCAATCCAGAAGTGATTAAAAATAAAAGATAAAACCTTCAACTTCAAACTTTCTCAGACATCACACCAAACACTTCACAATATTCCAAAGACGTATATATATAAATAATTTAGTCTTGAATTACTAATAAAGTCTCTTTTCCTAAAATCTCTAATTTCAAATCTTTCATTGTAAAAAAATAAGTGTCTTCCATATTCAAAATTTTTTTATCGAAACACCAATTGTGCATAAATTCCAAATGCCTCCATAAGCCTTTTCAACATTCAAATGTTTTATCTCGCAATTTCTTACCAATCATATCAACATTATATTTATGAGCAAATTTCTATAGAATGCTAAACTCAATTCACAAGTTAACAGCATCCAACTCACTTAGGTCTCTCAAAGAATTCAAAGAAATTTTATAAAATACACAATCAAGCAAATCCATCTCATAGCATTTTATTAAGCATCTTATGGGCACTATTCTACAAGCTTCAAGTCTAAATTCTTTTATCCAAATCTCATCTTAACCAATTCTTCAATATCAACCAATCCAAACAAACTAATTTAATTCAAAAATTCTAACCTATAGTTATCATAATTTTGCTCTCAGCACATAAGTTCAGCTTAAACTCTTCTCTCTCTCTCTCTCTCTTTCTCAACAGTCACGAACAGCAGCAGCAAAATTCAAGAGAAAATTGGCAACTTCAACTTTATCACATTTTACACTTACACGCACGGATTATTCGAAGAGAAGGAGAAGAGATATAAGCTTCTAACATTAGTTGAATTAACACACACGAACAGGGGAGGAAGAGAAAGTTTCGTGTGCACAGGGAATAAAGGTTGCTGCTGAGCACAATAAAATGAGTAGATGGATGACTGATAAAGGAAATAAAGAAAGCAAGCCATTTAACTCACCCATATACTTGTACCAATAATGAGGAAACACAGCCTCGTCGATCTGAAACAGAGGAGCAGAAGAGAAACAGAAGGCACGAGTCGGACGGACCAGCGGTGACTCAATCCCCCACAACAGCCGACGACGTAGAAGAAGAGAAGAGTAGCAGGCAGCAACGGCAGCAACAAGAACAGTCAACGGTGAGGTACAGGGGAGCAATCGACTCAGCGAAGGGAAGGAAATTTTTGGGCGCTCCATCACTCTCTCTCTCCCTCTTCACATGCTCTGTTTTTGTTTTTAAATGGCAGAGGGATAAGAATAAAGGGTAAGTCGGTGACTAAGGGCACACACAACAATGAGAGATCGCCCGAAGCTTCGAGAGGCACGTTGGGAGACAGAAATGGTGAACCGGATTGAGAGTCAAAGGATCCAAATTTTTTTTTTGTTTTTCCCTGAAGTGTGCGTATGACCGAGAGAAGAAGAAATATGAACATTAAAAAAATTGGGAATATTACAAGAAAAGGCACAAAAAAAATTAGGATACAAATGTTTTTTTTTTAAATTTATAGTCATTACATGCATAGTAGAATCCGAACTTTAGACCTTAAAAATATTATTAATAAGAGTTTCAATAATTAACCACTCCCTATTTACTATAATACTAATTTAAAATTTAAAATCATTACATGTTTCAAGATGTTAAAGACTCATATTAAGAGTAAGTAAGTGAAATAGTTATTATATATCTTTGAGTTGTTTGTGATGTGAGCTTTTGGACATTCAATAACTTACTCTTTTTCAGATCCAAATGACGCCACGTTTCTAAAACTGGTTCAATGGCATATTGTATCTGTGCGTCATATTATATATACTATGGTGACAGTATCTTTGGGTCCATTACATATCATACCTGAAAAAGTTTAAAATCAACATGGAAGTCATCCACTTTGTTAACGCCCGAGCTATTAACCTTTCAAGTTATTATGTAATTTTGGAACTTATTTATATTATGAACCCCAAAGCATGTTGACATGAATCTTTCATCAATTCATTCATTGTGCTGACTGATCATAGATTAAGACTTATGTATAAATAGTATTTTTATTTTAAATTATATGCTATTTTTATGAGCTTCCACCATAAAATTTTTCTCACCATGTTGTACTCTATTTATCTCTGTTTTTTGTGAATAAAAAACAGTGCTAAACCAAGCCATGCTGTAGAATCATGTGTTTTTTTTTAATTAACAATTAAATATAATATTATGCTGAGAGGAATTTTCTTACCTTTATTTATAGGTTTTGTGCAAAGAGGTGAAACGTTTACTTTTAAACAATGCTCAACCACTAATTGTAGCAAAGGCGTATAAAAGACTACCCAGTTATTAGTTGATTTTTTTATTTATATGGGTTAGTAGTTGAATTTTGATGTGGTACCTTTTGTGCCTTTCGATATTATCAATGATGTGGAATGAAATATTTGGAATGGTATGCTTGCATGTGTGTGCTTCTATATATATATATATATATTCACAAGCTACCTTTTCATATTTCAATTGTTGCAACGACATAGTACAATACAAAAGAAAAAAAAAAAAGTCTGGAAAGTAAACAAAACATGGGTTCCTCCCCCACCGCCCCTTTCGCTATGAGGTGAAGATAAACTACATTAAGAGTCCAAGTATGAATAACGCCCTCAAGGTCCAACTGTGAAGAAGGATCATTCACACATGCATATATGGTTTCTGCAAACACACTGAATAAATGAATGTGCCTTAGCTTTCAATCTCTTGGTTGCTTCATGCAATTTATTAAAATATTGATCTACGTAATAACAAATTAATTTTGTTAATTATTTAAATATTATGAATATGAGTAGTATGACCATTGAAACGTTCCCAGTACTCCATTTTAAAGACAAAATCACCAACCCAGGATTTTAGAAATCTTGAATAGAAATTTGTTCATTTTGATAGCTAGTGTCGCCCAAAAGACAAAACCACCAAACCAGGATTTTTTTTTTTAAAATCAAGCTTTGCTTTGTTTTCATGTATAGTTTCGGTTTTTTGTTTCTGTTTATTATTATTATATTTTTTTTGTGTATATGGAGTTTTTCAAAGTAGAGCAAGGAACTGATAGATAATTGAATGTTCAGTCACGATTTTTTTTTTTTTGTGAAACGATCTTTTTTTTTCAAAGAGGAAGGAATTGGTTTTTTGTTTCTGTTTCTTTTGTGTATTATCTCCTCTGTGTATTTATTCAAGGCTATCATTTTCAATATTTTTTTTAATAAAAAGAAAGCACACTCAGGAGGAGTCTTTCACGTTCCCTCTCCGAATATAAGAAAATATATCAATTAATATTTAATCATGCCTGAAATGAAAAGAAAATATAATAAATACTACTCCCTCCGTCCTATATATAAGAAGTTTTTTAAAACCTTTTTTGTTCCTAAATATAAGGGGTTGTTAGCATTTTTTTAATGAATGGATCATTATACCCTTATTAAATTGGAAAGAGAAAAAGAAAAGTACTCTTATTAATTTACTTTAAAAAAGAGATTCATTTTTTATTAACAATAAGTAGAAGTAAAATTGGAATGTTGTTGTGCTTTTAATTAGACAAACAACTTTTATTGGTTTGCGTGATTCGATTAAAAACATCTTATATATAAAGACAGAGGAAGTATGTATAATATTTTATAGATAAAACAATCTTGAATAATGCTTCAAATGAAACCCAGAAATAGAATTTTCTCAATCCAATAATCATCAGGACTTTATATCATGGTTCACGGGATATATTTATTTTTAATGAACTTTTTGTTCATTTTTATTCCAAAAAAAAAAGGAGAAGAACTTGAGCTGCATGAGCCCATTGGAATTTCAAACCAATGGACCCGGCCTCTTCCTTAAGCCCATTTAAAAAGTGAGATACTTGAAAGTTGAAACTCGAATTTGAGTTCCATTGTTTGGGATTTAGGTTCATCAAGTTTATTATTATTCGACTCATTAGAAATTAAAAATTATAACTTGTGTATATATGTCAATTATCTTATAAACGATTAAAATCACATGTCTCACTCTTGATAACGATGCATTTAATTGATATTGAAAAGATGATGGCATTTAATCGAGGTTTAATTTGGAAAGAACAAACAAATTTTTAGACATCAACTTATTAAATGTAACTGTTTTCTTAATATTTGTATTTAGATAAATTGGATAGCTTATACTTGAAGTCAAGCATTACCATCCTTACTTAGAAATCAAATGAAGGGCATAGACGCGTCAATAAGCATCATGACCGATATAAATATCTCTAGCAGTTAGCTTGCCATTAATTCTTCACCTATAACATTTATTATATCTCACTTAGCTTCTTTGGGTCCTCAAACTGATCGCCCCCCTTTTCATCACATACATCTATGTGACGGTCTCTGATGAATCTTAAATTTAAAAGTTTGGTGAGTTGAGTTTTGAGAATTCATTTGAGCACAACATGCTTTCAAGTTCAAAAACTACTTATAAAAGTACTTGCACATTGTTTTGTCTGAAGAATTTTGAAATCCAATCATAGATTTTTATGGCTACTCACAAGTCTTTCTATCACTATTAACATTCATTTGGGGTACCCTCTATATATACGGCCAACCAAACTTGACCATAAATGAAATAATACAATGAAAATAAAAATATGGTCCAAGAAGTAAAATTCTATTCATCATAAAGGGACAAGTCAATCTTCTTATCACTAACATACCTTTTGGGTTGCTCTTTTAACCTATACAATGATGTGATAATGAAAATATGGTTCTTGAAGTGATAACAAAACACTTTGTGGGACAAAGCCTCTTCCCATCACTAACATAATTTTCTTTCTTTCCTTGCATCTTCTTTTATGGGTTAACTTTTATGCAATAGTTATTTGTACCTTTACCCAACGTACAAGTCAAGCATGCCTTACAACGATAATACTAACATTTTTAAATTATTTTTATACTAACAGTTTATTATTTTCTTTACTTGCAAATTTTCTATCAAATAATGATGATTTCATCAAGAAATTCATTTGTATTAAATTATACAGACAGTACCACTAATGATTATAACTTATACATATCATTAATTAAATTAGCTATGTGTAATGAGAATGAGAGAAACAAACAATCTTCTTTCATCAGTTTAAATTTCATGTAAATCATAACAAAGCATTTTATGAATAGTAGAATCTCTCTATCTATAAAACTCTAAATGCTGTGTAATGAAGAAATGAATAACTGTCTCACCCAAAAATTAAAAAGAAATGCAAAATTGAAGAGACAATATATCCACAAACTTCTTTTTCAATCCCTGCCAGACCTAACTATATATGAAATAATACAATGAAAATGCGGTTCCCAAAGTGGAATTATACAACACACAAGGACAAATTGATCACAAATAAAATAATGAAACCAAAACAAATATTTGGTCCTCAATCAATATGAAAATGAAGGAAATTATGCAACACTTTATTTTACTTTCTCTTGCATTTCATCAACTTCTTTGAAGGGAAGAATTAAATATTAGTCTTTTATAATATTTTTTATCCTCGAAAGAAGAAGATATATTAATTTATGCCCTTTCCTTAATTCACAATCGCAGGTCAAGCATGACTTGAGGCTTCAATCTCAAGGATTTAGAGATTAGACAGCATTAACGTCGACAGCTCTCAAGGTTCCAAGTCCGACGAAGCCCAGCATCTTCCTTCTACCTCAACATTAACGTCAGCAGTTTACAAGGTTCCAAATCCAACAAAACCTACTATCTTCGGTAAGATCGTGCTAGCAGAATCCACATATCTCCTTGCTTTCTATCTTTCCTCTTGAATTTGAGAATCAGTTTCCTTTCTATCTGAGAACTGTGGCAGTGTGGTCAAGGGGACTGTGATGGTGACCGAGGGGGTGGACGTGAAGGTGGGCTGTTTTCGTCTGCTAGTGCAGGGGATTTTTGTTTGAAAGAAAAGATAGGCGAGGAGGACAGTGAAAAGTAGGTGCATCATTAGAGGTTCATTGTTTTGAGAAAAGATATATATTCTTTTGATTGATTCATTGGACACCTACTAACTACACATTAGAAAGACAAATCCTATCTAATAAAGATGATGAAGTCCATTTTCTCATTCAATTGGGTATGTTTGAAGTAGGATGCATTACGTTTTAGGGAGATAGGGTAGAGATTTATTCCATGATATTATTTAGGAGATTTGAATGGATTTGGATTGAGTGTTTCCTAATTTTGATTGCAATAAGATTATCCAAATCATTGATTTAATAAAGAGCCTAGATTTTGCCATATGGGTAAAGTCACTCAATGACTTTAGTTGCTATAATCATGGGATTCAAATCCATCTACTCATCAAGTCAATTAAGTTTCAATTAATTACCTAACCATCGATTCAAAAATAAAAAAAAAATCTAGAAAGAGAAGCCCTCTACGTTTGAAGACTTTATGGTATATGATACTTAAATTTTGAGAATGTCAAAAAAATATGAAAAAAAAAACTTCTGAATGTATTTGATAATCACTAAGGACAGATATAATTTTGGCATTTTTATCTTCAGAAAATAAAAATATTTATAAACCATAATAAAATATTGCTACACACTTTGGGAAATTACATGCCTGATGTTTAATTTGCAGAATAGAATTAAGAAAATAAAACTTAATAGCCTTATTAACTCATTTGATTAATTCTTTTGTTTTTTAGTTGGATGGAATACTTTTGATAGGAATAGAAATAAAAAATAAAGAATATTTCTTTTGTTATTCAACAAAAATGTTAACAAAGTGAGCTTTGGCCATCGAATCTCTGTTTTGTTACAAATAACTTTGCATGCTACTGAGGGTGTATGAGTATTTTTAGTTTTACTTTTGTCTTTTAAAATATTTTATTTTTGGTAATCATTATTTATAATTTGTTATGTTTTATAGTTTTTTTGGCCAAAAAAGTCAATTTTATTGATTATCAAAAAAATTACACTCACTAATTCAAAAAGCAGTAAAACATCCTAAACATACAATCTATAAAAAAATAAGAGAAAGCAAATAAACCGACAGTACAATCCTAAACCAAGGAAACAGAAAAAACACAACAAAAAAAAAAAAACAAAATCAACCCCTCCCTCCTTATCAAAACATTGAGCATCACTGTCCTGAGATAAAATGGCATCAACATCCTTGCATAACACAGCAACAACAGAGGATGGAATATCACAAAGCCAACCAGGCTTCATCATCCCGTTTGCACCAAGAGCTGCAAGAACATCAACAGCTTCATTTCCTTGTCTTGCCACCAGAGAGAATGAAATGTTTTGCAAAGAATGTTTATGACAGATAATCTCCTTTAATAAATCCACACATTGCCATTCACAACCAGCAATAGAGTCCTTCATAACTCTTCTAAATAAATCTTCACAATCCAACTCAAAGCAGATATGGGTTGCATCAAATCTGAAACTCAACTCCATAGCCTCCATAGCCTCTTTCAATGCCAATCCTTTAGTCATAAAAGGTGAAACAGCATCCACAGACCTCCCAAAACATCCAACAGCATTGCCAAACTCATCCCTACAGATCCCACTTACACCAGCAATCCTCCTAGCAAAATTAAAAGAGCCGTCAACATTAAATTTTACTGACCCTTTTGTTGGAGGCACCTATTTCTCTAACCTTACGATCCTAGTAGGGGACAATCATTTGGCCTTCTTGTTGCTTATTTGCTTAGCCCTCTAAAATTCACCTACTTGAATCTGCACCATTCTGACCAGAAAATCAGCATCTACCTTTTCTCCTTTAAACACCCAATTACATCTACATTTCCAAATCCACCAAGTAGTGATTAAGGAGGTTTTCCCATACTCATCCAAGACACTGCTACCAAAAGCATTTCTTCTAACCATTGTTCAACCCTTATCACTCCCTTGTCACTAAACCGTAAACCAAGACAACAACCAAACCAACATTTAGTAGTCCAAGGGCATAAAAACAATAAATGCTCTAAAGTCTCATCATGCTCACCACAGACAGGGCATATAGAATCCCTAGAACATTTCCTTCTAAAAAGAGCAACTTTAACAGCCACAACCCCACTAATCATTCTCCATAAAAAATGTTGAATTTTCGGAGCAACATTAATCTTCCATAAACCAGACCATATCTTCCTAGAAATTAGAAAAGAAGTGCTAGGCTTACTCAGCATTCTCACATCCCCCTTCTTCCTGTCCATTTTGTAACCAGATTTCACAGTATAGATTCCATCCTTAGTATCAAGCCATAAACAAAAATCAGCAACATTCCCAACAGGAATTTTGATCTTCAAAATAGATTCTTTCTCTTTTCTCGAAATTCTATCTTTAATGAGACTCAAGTTTCATTTGCCATCTCAAATTAAATCAATAACCAACAACTTCTTCTGAGCATCATTTCTAGGAACAGCTTGCAATTTATGGCCTGGAAGATCAAGAATCTTGCAACTATCCCAAACTCTCACACTTAGACCATTCCCCACCTTCCAACAAATCCCCTTCAATAGCAAATCCCTTCCTTCAAGGAGGCTAGACCAACACCAAGAAGCACGACCATCTTTTTTAGCTTGCAAAAAATCACAATTAGGGAAGTATTTACCTTTCAAAATTCTGCACCAAAGATCATCAGGATTTTGAATTAACCTCCAAGCTGATTTTGTAAGCAAAGCCCTGTTAAAACATTTCAAATCTCTGAATCCCATTCCCCCATCAGATTTGGACTCAGTGATAGCATCCCACCTTTTCCAATGCAAACCACCACCTCCTTCTCCCCCTTCCCACCAAAAAATTGAAACCAACCTATCTATCTCTTTACAAGCTTTCAAAGGAAATGAAAAGCAAGACATAGGATAAGTAGGTATTGCATTTGCTATTGTTTTTATCAATATCTCTTCATTAGCAAAAGTAAGCATCTTTTGCTTCCACTCTTGTAGTTTTTGACCAATCTTATCTCTAACAAAAATTGAGGCACTTGCTTTTGATCTACCAAGTATTACTGGTAGACCAAGATATTTCCCTGGTTGATCTTTAGAATTAATACCAAGCACCTCTTCCATTTCATCTCTAACATGCTAGGGAGTATTAGTAGAAAAGAAAATGCAATATTTGTCAACATTAATTTTCTGCCCTGAAGCTGCACAATAAGTCTGCAAAATCCTCTTAAGTACCAAGCAATTCTCTCTACTACCATTCATAAAGAACAAAGTATCATCTGCAAAGAGACAATGAAAAACCATAGGAGCATTCTGAGCCAACTTTACCCCTTTCAAATCCTTCCTCACAACATGATATTGAACCATTAAGGACAATTCTTCAACAGCAACTATAAAAAGATAAGGTGAAAGTGGATCACCTTGTCTTACACCCCTTTTTGGTTCAAAACAATCCACATTCCTGCCAGAAACCAATAGATTAAATCTCACAGAAGAGATGCACTTCATAAGCCACTTAACCCACAGCTTAGAAAAACCCATCTTCAACATCACAGCGTCCACGAAATCCCATTCTACTCTATCATATGCTTTGTTCATATCAACCTTCAAAGCAAACTCCCATTTATTGCTAGAATTTTTATACTTAAGGTAATGATAAACTTCATGGGCAATTACAACATTATCGTTGATCAATTTTCTTGCAATAAAGGCCCTTTGGGGAGAGATAATTTGATGCATCAACAATCTCAATCTATTAGTAAGAAATTATAATTTGTTATGTTTTATAGTTTAAAGTCATTCATTATATTGGAATTGAGTTTTAGGGATGATGATAAACTTGCGAAGACCTTTATTAAATTTTTATTTGTACGTTTAGATGTTAGTAAATTATTTATAGTTACGGATCACCAATAATTAAAAATTGATTTAGGTATCATAATTGAATTCAGGGAGTAATTCATGAATGTACTAGCTTACATCTACTCAGGAAAAATACTTATCATCATCATCATCATCAGAATCTTAATTAATTGTATATCTTTGTTGTATATATTATTATTGGATACATAGTTTATAATTCTTGGATATACTTACAGCTACTCCAGAAAAATACTTATTCAAGAGTTTTGTTTTGACTTCGTCTTCTTATATTTTTTTATTGACTAATATGGAGTATGGACGACTTACCACTTGCTTTCTTTTTCCTTCCTTTTAGTAAAGTAACATTTTGCACTAAAATGGAAAGTGACTTTGATGTCCACTACGTACTCACAAGTCAAGCACGTTATTTATTGTACACCTATAAATGATGATAGATATCTAATCCAAGTCTAAAAATATTTGATATCCAATCAAAGATTTTTTGTTTTTTATGCCTACTAACAAGTCTTTCCACGATTAACGTTTATTTGGGGTTGCCCTCTATATATGGCCATAAATGAAATAATGCAATGAAAATGAAAATATAGCCCAAGAAGTGAAATTATATTCATCCCAAAGGGACATATCACTAACACACTTTTTGGGTTGGTCTATCATGACCTATGTCATGGTAATAAAAATATGGTTTTGAAGTGATAACATACAAGTTTTTGGGGCAAAGCTTCCCCCCCCCCCCCAATCACTGACATAATTTTCTTTCTCTTTTGTTGCATCAACTTCTTTGACGGGATAATATTTATGTAATACAAGTCAAGCACATCATGCACTTGATGACTAAACCATGTATAGCACGAGGTGGAATTATAAGTTTTATAATTTGACACAATTCGCAATATATTTTATTTTATGTTATTTTTTCTTATTTTGAATTATTTAAAAATAAAAATATTTGCACTCATATGCACCAGATATCCCCCGCCTTTCTTAAAGACGAAACCCCATTAGGTTGAACCCAATGTGATAATTAAAGCGAGCTAATAAATTATCAACAATTATTAAAAAGATTTGTGTTTCTTATAATTGATTTATCTATTATACATTGTCTGTATATTTCATTCTTAATACACATTCATTTTCGTTAAAGTACTTTTTTCATTTTCATATATTTTTTTCTTATTATAGAAAAGCACAAAGGACATTTAGAGACACTATAAGATTATTACTTATAATTAAGGACCTTAAATATGGAAATGTAAATAGACACAGCCCAAAGTCCTTACTTGAAATAAAATATATTTTTAGTTTGCTTTTTTCAGCACTGATGCTTAACATTTTCAGTAGTCATCATTTTGTTATATTCAGTACTTGATGTGTTTGGTATTAAAAAAATAAAAGTTAGTGCAAAAAACATAAAAGATGAGTACTGAAAAATTTTAAACATATGGTTATAGAAAATGTTACAGTTGAACTTGATATTTTAAGGTGCATTCATTATATTGAAATTGAGAGGGATGATGATAAACTTGTGAAGATCTTTATTGAATTTTTATTTGTATTTTTAGATGTTAGTAAATTATTTATAGTCACCAATTAAGAAGTGACTTGGGTATCATAATTGAATTTGGGTAGTAATTCATGAATATACTGGCCTATAACTACTCAGGAAAAATACTTATTCAAGAATTTTGTTTTGACTTTGTATTCCCATATTTTTTTTATTTAGATTATTTTTGATTGATTAATATGGATTATGTATGGACCACTTGGCGCTTGATTTTTTCCCCTTTTAGATTATTTCCATTAAGAATTAATTATTCAAATGTTTGCTTAAAAAAAAAAAATCCAAACCAAACGCAGCACCCTCCTTTCCCCTCTCATGTGCAGTCTGATATACATAGCCACGCTTTCAGAATTATAATGATAGCAATGACGGAACGAGCGTGGCAAGTTGATGTGGTCTATGTCTCGACGGATACAAATTTATGAAGCAAGAAGTGAATTAACGACAAGAAATGAAGGACATTGGCATTATATTCCTAATATACACAAGCAAACAAGTGAATGAAAAGATAAGTGCGCAGAATTGTAATAGAGGTTCTAGGACTGCAAGTCAACAGTGGAAGACTTAAAAAGGTTGGATTATCACATGTTAGTGATGATGGAAGACTTCAAAAAGCTGGCTGGATTATGTCTAATAAAAAATTACTATATAATTATATGTGTTTGTATGTTGTTATAGATAGACATGACAACACCAAGTCAATAGTGGAAGACTTAAAAGGTTTGGATTATCACTATAAATTTTTTTTACTATATTATGTTAGTGATGATGGAAGACTTCAAAAAGCTAGCTGGATTATGTCTAATACAAAATTAACAGTGTTTCTATGCTTTACATTTTTTTCTAAGACGTGAATCATAAGTCCGTATTGGAAGACTTTAAAAGTTACCAGAATTATGAGCTAGAAAAGAATTTTGATTATATGTAATTATAATTTAACATCTACACTATTTTTGTCACTAGCAAATATATTTATAATGACCAATTATTTGAATTGTCTCTAACAAAAAAAAAATCTTAATTGTAATTTTCCCCTTTTTAACACGCACAAGTCTAACAAGTCAAATTACCAAAGACTTCACAAAGCTGAATATGATGCCCTGACAAAAAAGAATTAATTTTTCACAGCACATACTTTAAATAATAATATTCACACAAATGAAATATTTTTGTCATGGATGGGTTTGACAAAACATATAGACTGGGTTGAGTTGTCAATCGATGGGCCTGAGATTACTATTTGGCTCAAGAGTTAAGAGGTTAATGGGAAGAATTGGGTATATGAAGTGGTAAGGCGATAGTGAGAGGCATCGAGGAAATTTATGAGCACTCTCTCTGCTGTCTTCGCTTTCCCTCTGGCCATTGTCACTGTGACTATGGAATTTCTTCTTCTTCTATGATTACTTTTTCTTTACGTCCCCTTATTTCTATAATCTTGTAGTTCTGTAATTTTCCTTTTACCAAATCTGGATTTTGTATTGAGATTTTTTAGCAAAAATGTGTTTATATATTTTGAGTCTGACAATGGTGCTCTCGTTGAGAGAATCGACTTCTATGGAGCAACAGCAACAATCTTATGTTTCCTCTCGCCTGGACACTGCTCTTGCTGCTATAAAGATACTTCTCGCCTTGACAATCTTATAGCTAGGATTTCGGCTCTCAATCATCGATTAGGACTAGTGGACGAACCTCCAACTATGAAGACTCCACACTAAGATTATACACAGTGGCCACCTTCTCAGGTCACTCTGCAATCAAACCCTAGCCCAACAGATGAGTTAAAAGATTTCACCTCTACTGATTCCACAATGATGTTGATGTGCACAGCCGATGTTGAAGAAGAATTTATCAAAGTTGGCGATTTCACCAAGTCATGCAGCTTAGACTCCAAGAGTTCTACCACAGACTCGCTAGCAGTTCCAATGGGTGCTGTAGAGTTGGTCAAACCACCTATTCGATTCAAACCCATCCAAATTCCAAGTCACACCCAACCACTTTGCATTATGATGGGCTATATTAGTCAAAATGTTCAAGGATCTTTAGTGTTTGAAGCAAGCTTGGATGATAGCATAGAGGACGAATTGCTCAACAAGTTTGCCTCTTCTTGTCTTCAAATGGGGTCTATCAATCTGGACCTTCCTTCATCCGCAAATTTTATTGGTGAGCTTCCTCCTTCGCCTCATTCACTCTCCTTTTCCCAACCTCAATGTTCGACAGGTTCACATTTATCGATTAACAAACTCTTATCAATTGAGGGTTTTGGCTTTTCTTATCTCTTTTCACCCTTGATTTTGGGGCACTACATTCTTCAATCTGTTAAAGAATATTTGGATATGCGATTGGTTTATGACACTGGACAAGTTAAAAGACATTGTAGCTTCAATTTGTCTACTAAGATCTCTCAATTACTTGTTGCTGTGCTTGACCTCTGCTGCATTGATCCTGCCTTTTCCATTGTTATCTTTGACCCTGGAGATGTTACAAGCAATGAGTCTGTGCAACTTGTTGAAGCTGCCCTTAAATAGCTTCCCTGCTATTCTGTTTTGCCATTGTGACACCGCTTAAATTCCTGCAAAATCATATGAATGGTGGAAAATCTTGTGTGTTTAAATTAAGAGTGCCCAATTTAACAGCTCCAAGTCAACAGAGCATATATTGCCATTATGCTTGTACAATTTTTCAGTTTTTCCTACTGCAAGACATTTGTCTGTGTTCAAATTTCACACTGCTCATGCTCAATTTATAACTCATGATCAAAGGGCTTCATCTGGCTATTGTACATGTATCATTTTTTATAATGGGGCATCATTGTCTCTATCATGATGGTCATTTTTCTATCAAAACTCCAAGGGATTTGCTGATGGGAATTACTGATGCTGTAGTTAAGCCACAACTAGTTACTGACTTGAGATTTAGAATGATTTTTTATCCGAGTTCTTCTGTCCTTGGTCAGTTTTCTTCCACAATATGCTGCCTTGAGTTGCCTTTTACCTCTTTTGCCACAAGCCGATTTTCTTTTGTTAAATCAGTGGTGTGCCTAATATATGAGGCCCAATGGATAATGAAATTGCGACATCATGAGCTTACTGCACATGCTCATAAACCACCTATATATCTTGAAGGGAGCCTCAATGATTTTGCTCTGGCGGGTGTCCAGTTAAGGAATGATTCCTCTTTACCTAGCAATCATTTAAAAAGCATTATTGAAACATTGGAGGCTTTTTCCACAACATTTTCCTCTGTGTGTAGATTATGTGCGTCTTTTGTACTTATCCTACCAACTGGAAATTTATCTCAAGTAACTTTGAATGGAGAACATGGAAGTAGTCTGAGTCATAAAGATTGTTTTATTGATGGCAAAGGGCATGCCATTAAGATCTTAAATCTTCTTGGTGATATTTCACCAGAATTTATATTGGACCTCACAATTAACATTGCTTTGAAAGTAAATAATCTTCTTCTCGGTTTCTGCTGTGACTGTGAGGGTGCCATTCTTCTCTTAGCCTATATATATGTCTCAAGAGGATGCCTTGGAGACTATCCGCCGCTTCTATTCATTTTTTATCTTGATGGACAAAAGCCACTTAAACTCAATTTTGGTGAATCTGAAGGATGCAAGGTGGCCATGGATGTTACTTTACAGAAGTTTTTCTTATCAAGAGGTTATTTTGAAGACCATACTTATGATCTGATGAAGCACCCACCTGTTTTTTATTGGAATGGAAGGTATGAGATGGTAACGGGTGGTGATGAGAATCATATTGCCAACCTCTGAATTGCGTAATTATTGTTGCAATCACAGCATCCATTGGGATCACATTAAATTTAATTATGAATGCCATTGTGCATATCGGTCTTGTGCATGGTGTTGTTCTTACAAGCATTCTAAATGGATTTTCTTTGGTCTCTTGCAATTATATTTCTTCGAATGGTCTTGATCCACTTTTTTGTACATCCTTGAGCCCCTCTCAAATTATTTTTCCAAGTTTCGACCTTGAGGACAAGGTCCATTTTATGGAGAAGGGTATGTCACGGATGGGTTTGACAAACATATGGACTGGGTTGAGTTGTCAATTGATGGGCCTGAGGTTACTATTGGGCTCAACAATTAGAGGTTAATGGGAAGAATTGGGTATATGAAGTGGTAAGGCGATAGTGAGAGGCATCGAGGAAATTTATGAGCACTCTCTCTGCTGTCTTCAATTTCCACTGTGACTTTGGATTTTCTTCTTCTTCTATGATTACTTTTTTCTTTACGTTCCCTTTTTATATAATCTTGTAGTTTTATAATTTTCTTTTTACTGAATCTGGATTTTGGATTGAGAATTTTAGCAAATATGTGTTTATATATTTTGAGTCTGTGACAATTTTATAGTTAATCGATTGTATTGGATGTATTATAAACATCTACCTAATTTATTTATAAGTATATAGTGTACTTGACTTATGATAATCAAAATGTGATCACTCTTAGCTAGGAATGCTAGCTTTCTGTTGCTTACATAGTTGGTATGTCTTTGATCACCCACCTGCTTATTGCATTAAGATGGTAGGTGATGAGAGAAATTCCTCTTTTGTGGACATTTAGCTGTACTTTGTTACTTTGTAATTCAAAAAAAATAATAATGATAAGTGATCACTCATCTATGTGATAACATGAGAAATTATACAAGACAATTTTCTTTCTTTGTTCTTTGTATCAACTTCTTTTAGGGGTTAAGATTTAATCTTCCTTATTGATTTGTGTCCTTAGTAAAAGTTTCTCTTGTGAGTCAGACTGTGTTCACATCATGACTTAAGATGTTATAATTGAAAATAACTTTAAGATCGGTGTTTTCATTTTTTTAAAACAAAAAATGAGAACAGTTTTCAAAATAATTAAACCCAAAACATTTATCCAAGCAAGATTTTTAATTTTTTTAAAAATAAAAAAAGTTTTTGAAAACAGATCTAAGCTCCTTTTCTCTTTCTTTTAATTTCTTTTGTTTTAGTTTGTTTCTTAACAGCCATTTCATTGTCCACGCAATTTTGTCAGTTCACATAAGTGAATGGATTGAATTTGTCAGGAGTTAACTAAATGTGTGTGTGTGTGTGTGTGTTAACCAGTATTCTAGAGATGTGTACGTAATATCATGTTAATTAAACACTTGATTATCTACATCGGATCAGTTTTTTACTTTAACTTTTACATTGTTATTGTCACAAATATTCAGTTTTGAACCAAAATCAGATTCATGCTGTGCACACGTTATCTTTAATTATTATTAATAATTATAATTTATAAATAAAAGTTACAAATTGAGTTTTAATTTTGTTAGGTGTTATCCCTCAATTTAATTTTCCAAAATGTTTTTTTTAAATTGCATATAATTACAACTCAAGTCTCTGACATAAAAAGTGGATTATTAGATTGATGTGTTGTGATTTTTGAAAAATACATACAATTCTTTCCACATGCAATATATAAAATTTTTAAAAGAATGATTAAAAGCCGCAGTATTTAATTGTATTTTTGAAGTCAATTGTGCAATTTTTCTTCGGGTAGATTAAGATGATATTACTAAAATAAAAATATACTAAAGCTGTTTCGTGCGATTTTAAGTTCTACTCACAAATCAAATACTCCATGACAAATGGGCTGTTGATATGTTCATCCAATCAATTAAAGTGTGAAGACTTGTTTACGTTTTTCATATCTCACTATTAATTTTATTTTGGGGTACTCTCCATGGCCTACCAGCTAGACAAACCATAAATGAAATAATGCAATGGAAATGAAAAACAAAATATTTAGATTCATAATTTAATGCATATGAAATTGTTGGTGAAATTATCATTTGATTAGATAGAAACTTGGGAGTAAAGCAAATAATAAAATTTTAGTATAAATTAAAAAAAATAGCAATGCACATCCTCATCACTTTGTAGATCGCATTAAAAAAAAAAAAAACTCTATGTTGTTCAATTTTTTCAGCTATCACTATGAGTTTTAAAGACTACGTTATCAGTGTCTTATTTAATTTGTGGTCAAGTCTACAAGGCCTTAAAGAACCCCAGAAAAGTATTTAATTAGTAATGAGAAGAAGTTTTTTTCCCTTTATGAAAGTATAATTTCATCTCTCGAACCCATTTGTCACCTGATTTTAAAGCAAGGACATAGTATTTGTGGCTTCTTTAATATTAGGAGGCTCACACTTAAAGGAGAAGAATGTTAAGTTTACAAGTGTAAGTGGATTGAGCTGATATGAAAAATCTCACATTAATAAAATTAACATTTAATAGCTAATGTATGATAAAGTAGAATTATCCATAAACTATTTATCAAAATTTTGAGTTAATATGTGGTATCCTTCTATTATTCTTGTCCATTATCTCTTCTATTGTTTTGGGTAATCACTCCTCATTCCTAACAAGTGATATCAGAACCCCAACAGCCAGATGTCATCCAAGACCTGGAAAAGCCCATATTGCACACATGTTTGAAGTCTAAAAATAGGACTTAGCTCTGACTATATTAAGGATTTGTATGTACTACATTGTTTGAAGTCTGAAAATTGGCTAGCCTTGAATCTTACCACAAGTATGCTTCAAAGATCCCCAACCATATTATAGAACTGAGCATTCTTAAACTTCTTTTCCTTATAGTAAATATTAAAAATAACAAATTGATTATATATATGTTAATAATTGTGTTATATAAATATTAATATATGAAACTCTTGCAAGAGACTATGTTCTTTAAATATTTAGTATTATATAACACATTCACTACATAATTAGTCACAAGATTTTAAAAGTATACATATTATTAATAGTAATTTAAGTAACCCAAGTGAAATGATGAGAACGAGGGAGAACCACACAGCAAAATTTCTTTCATCAGTTTATATTTCAATGGTGGTTTGATTGGTTGTAAAATTATAACCAAGAATTTTATAGATAGTAGAATTTCTATATCCATAATGAAAAAATGAATAACTGTTCTTGCCCAAGATTAAAAAAAATAAAAAAAGACAATGCATAATTGAAGGGACAATGTATCTATGCAAGCTTCTTTTCAATAACGTTTTTAAGAGGTTACTCTCTATAGCTTGCCAGACTTGTCTATAAATGAAAAATATGGTCCAAAAGTGAAATTGTACAACACAGTGAAATTAAGGGAAAAAAACTTCTTCTCATGCACTAAAGTAACTTTTGGGTTATTTTATTGCCTATCATACTTGACTACAAAAAAGTAATGCAGCGAAAACATTTTTGTGGTCTAAATCAATGAGATAATGGAAAAAGTTATACGACACACAATGTCCTTTTTTCTTTTCATTTTTTCTACACAAGATTTCATACCGTCAAATTAAATAATGTAATGTGGAATTTATGGTCACCTACCGAATTTCTATTTCATAGAGAAGATGTTAAGCGAGTGTTACTTTCAAATTAAATTAAGATTATTATACAATTTTCTGCTTTTATACTTAACAAGTATGCTCATCTTCCTTTTATTTTTTTCAAAGGAAAATATCAATTACGGCATTGCTTTTTAATGTGATGTTTATTGTAACATATGGTGCTCATTTTTAACTTGTACCATGCGCATTGCGCTTTGGTATATATCATTCTTCTTTCTACAGTTTCACAATCAACAAAACAATTAATATTTTTGAAGAAAATTAGCTACAGATAATTCGTCCAGAATAATTAGCTATAGTTAGTTGTGTTCTCATTAAATGTTTTCTTATCGGCCACACCATGTTCCCATGATGTGTTAAATCAGGGAAAATATAATGCAACGTTTTACGTTGGGTGTGATATTTTTTTTAAGTCATTAACGATTTAATTATCTCTAAATTTTAATAATAAAATTTCATTTTAAGTGATGAATATCTATATTGTCACTTTTATTATTTTTATGTTTGATTTTTTCAACGCGATAATGATGATGCACTCCTCCTTCACTCACTGTTGGATTGTGAAATATCTATAGACCACATTGATGACTTGATTCCCTTTCTCTTTCTTTTTTCCTTCTTTTTTTTTTCTTTTGTTTTCGTTTCTTTTCACCATAGCCAT